>NC_026004.2:291063-361063 GCF_000442705.2 Elaeis guineensis
TGTGGCACGACAAAAAGTTCGAAGAAGGATCAGAGAAAGAACTCGATGGAGTCTAGCGATACTACTGCTGCTGCATCCTACTGAAAAATCTGCTCCTGATACTGCTGAAATTGATGAAGCTACTGAAGAATCTGATTCTGAAATTGCTACTACTGAACAGATAGAATCCCTACCACTCTCTCAGCCAACAGTTCCATATCATCATCCCACAAGCTAAATGATAGCACGATACGGCTCGATGGGAGTACTCTGACTAAGGATTTTGCTTCAGGCTCTAATACAGGATGATCAACTAGACTATGTCTGGGCACAGGTGAAGATGGATCCTCCCCTCAGCATGCTCCTCATCCTCATCATCTTTCTCAACTGCAGCTGCACGGCCCTTGGCCTAACGACCATCTACTCTGATAAACCCCATGCGCTGAAGGGAGTGATTGTTGTAAGTATCAGTGTATAACAGTCTACAAACAACTTTCTTCTCAAAACTCACTCTAGACTCCCTAAAAATCACTGTGAGAGCCATGACATATGGCAAGAGAGCCTTGGATCTATTCAAGGCTTCCCTCATGGCATCAATCATCAGGAAAAGTAGGTTCAGGGGAGTCACAAGAAACAACATAATGCATCAAACAGATATCCCTACCAGTCATCAAATCATATCTTTTCTCTCTGGAGAAAAAAATTCTAGACACCATGTGGTGGAGCAACCTCATCTCCAATACTCAGATCTTTCGCCTCAATCTTCAGAAATCCCTCTACATCTTCTCTTCCAAGGATAGTCCTAAGTCCAATTTCTTTTTTCGATAGCTCATTTAAGCAACTACCCTCACAAGGTATCTGAAGGAGTCTACCTAGTCTAGGTGCATTCAAAATGATTTGGACTCCCTTCACAGTAGACTCAAAACACCATCAGAGAAGACTAAATTTGAGTAAAATTCTTTAACAAGATCAATATAAACCAGCTCAGATAAATTTAGAAAAAAATCTCCATCCTTGCTTAATTAATTTCTCTCCAATTGAAAAACCATCACTCCTCAAAAATCAAAAATCCACATTTCTTCTCAAAGCTACTTTTCTTGCAGATAGAGGGATCTTACTTGGTATAACTGGTGGAGAAGCTTTGGTTGGTGCTTGAGCTGCCTTCTTCCTCTGTTCCTCAGTCTCCAAAGACCTTACAGACTTTCTTCTCTGCGACAATCTCATTTTGGAGGCCATTGTCCCAAGGAGAGGAGGAAAATCAGTTAAGAGGATAGAGAGGGATGAGAGATGGAAGGAAATGAAGAGGAGAAGAGGGTTTAGGAGAGTTTCTCATGGATTTTGCGGGTTAGGGTTTGAAATTTGATGGAGATCAAGAGAATAAACCATGAGAGAGAGAGAGAGCTTAAGGGTCTGAGATGAAAATCCAAGATTTTGAGGTCGATGGAGATCTAGAAGAGGATTCTTAGGTTTGGGATGAGAGGAAGAGGAAGGATTTGGGGTTTGAGTCACCCCAAGTGGATTTTAAATAAAATAGGAAATGGGTCAGCTCAAGGGAGAAGAACCAAACCCGTTCAAATGGGATGCCCCATCCAAGATTGCATCAGATGATTAAAAAAATATTTTTAAAAAAATTCAAAAGAAAAAAAATTTGAAATAGGTCATATCGAGTTGAGATGATTATAAGGAGTCTAGATAAATTTTGATATAATTTTTGATTAAGTATTTCAATGAAAAAAAATTCAAGAAGGTATTTGAATAGCACTAATGATTTTTAATTATCTTGAAAAAATCTCAAAAAAAAAAAATAGATGGCTCTCAAAATTAAGATAATGAAGTCAAAAATTTTTAGAAGAATTTTGAGAATAAAATTATGATTGAAGTTCAAGTAGAAGGGTCTAAGATATCTAATTTTTTTTTAATTTTATAAAATTTATTTTTATTTAGTACTTTGATGAAAATATCAGCTAGTTATTTTTCAGTATTTATGTATTCAAGTATTATATTATTATTTTAAATATGTACTCTTATGAAATGATATCTAATTTCAATATATTTTGATCTAGAATGTTGGATTAGATTTTTAGTCAAATTGATGGCACCAGTATTATCACATCTTATGGAGATATTTTTAAGTTCAATACCAAAATCTATGAGTTGTTACTTAATCTACAAGATTTGAGTACAGCAACTTCCGACTGCAATGTATTCAGCCTCGGTCGTAGACAATACTACCGAATTTTACTTCTTGTTAAACTAAGAGATTAAGTTCACTCTTAGAAATTGACAAATTTCACTAATACTTTTTCTATCTGGTTTACATCCAGCAAAATCTGCATCTGAGTAACCTATTAAGTCCATAGAAGATTGCTTTGAGAATCAAAGTCCTAGATTTTGTGTTCCTTTTAAATATCTAAAAATTCTCTTAACAGTATTTAAGTAAGATTTTTTAAAATTTGACTGATATCTAACGTACATACATACACTGAATATTATATCAGATCTACTAATAGTAAGATATAATAAAGAGTCTATCATGCCTCTATAGAGCCTTGAATCAATATTTTTACCATGTTCATCTTTTTTTAATTTACAGAAAGGGGTCATAGGTGTACTTATAATTTTTGAACTCTCCATTTCAAATTTCTTTAATAGTTCTTTTGTGTACTTATTTTGGGTGATAGAGATCCCTTTCTTCATTTGCTTAATCTGAAGTCCGAGAAAGAAGGTGAGTTCTCCCATCATGTGCGTGTACACGCATATAGGCACTTATATTAAATTTAAAAAAAGCTTTATAGTCACAGATTAGCACTAGAATAGCTTCTATAACTACTTTTAATGTATACCATTAGGGATCATCTAAAATGCTATATAGCTCATTTTTTTTTAGAAAGATAACCATATACTAAATTTTATATTATATAAGTTTTTATTTATATAAAGTTTATATTTAAATAAATATAAGTAAATATATAAATAAATAAGTATAAGTATATATTTACTGAAGGGTACTGTATCCTCGCTGCTTGGAAAGCAGCTGCGGTGCCCTCGCTTCAGGCTCGGGGGTAACCTCGCGAGTTGGGTCCACAAACCAACTCGCTCGGTCTTTGGTATCAGGTCTTCCTACTAATACCCGAACCTATTTCTCATTTTATCGTATAACGATGTTCGAGATCATCGTCGTGTGGTGCTTTCTGAGTAGCTTACGCATCTGAGAATCAAGCTTTTGGCATGTTTCTATGTTTGCCGACAGGCTCTTGTTCTGTGAACCCTCAAAGAGTCGAAAATCAACTCATAATTCAAAAGATTTTTGCCTAATCCAGTCTGACTAGCGAAGCTAGAGAACAAGGGAGATTAGATAGAGAATATGAGTTAGATCTCGAGAGGTAATTCAGAGTGGAGTAAGGCGTGTTTGAAAAAAGAATGTTACCTTGGTTAAGCACTCTTAGAGGTGTCACTTAGGGTGAAAACTCTAAGTTTTAGGCTTAACTCGACCACGACCGTACAAGACGACGGACATTGATACCTGAAGTCTGTTGGCGTGCCCTTGCCTACGGGCTGGGAGACAGAAACTACAGGATCGCTTGTCGATCCTCCTTACCTAATAAAAGATGGGACTAGATCACAAGCATGCTAACGATGCGACAATGGCTCCATACTGTTATAGATTTTGTATCGAAACCTGCCAAATTTTCTTTTGCTTTTTTTTCTTTGGTGCTTAACACTCGCCAAAAAGAAAAAAAAGCAAAAAAAAAAAATTAGGTTCAATTCATAAGGTCTGCTTCGCAGCTTTCTAGTTCGAAAAGATTACCTTCGGTCACTTTTCGGTAGTTAGGTTCAACTCCTAAAAGTTATTTTTTTAATCAAAGGTTTCGAGCCCTACTGGGCTCGGTATCAGGGGAGGAGGACCTCCCCCGAACCCTTCCCGACCACCTATGAATTGACATTATTTATACTATGAAGTATAAATAATGTAGGCTCCATACTATAACAGGAGGTGAATCAGAGCTGAGGAAAGCCCTCGCCCTTACTGTTATGTGTAAGAGAAGGAATGTCTTCTATAGGGAGAGCTCTTTACGCACGCGCGTGTGCGTGTACGCGCGTATAGGCACTTGTATTAAATTTAAAAAAAGCTTTATGGCCACAGATTAGCGCTAGAACAGCTTCGATAACTACTTTTAATGTATACCATTAGGGATCATTTAAAATGTTATATAGCTCGTTTTTCTTTAGAAAGATAACCATATACTAAATTTTATATTATATAAGTTTTTATTTATATAAAGTTTATATTTAAATAAGTATAAGTTTATATATAAATAAATAAGTATAAGTATATATTTACTGAAGGGTACTGTATCCTCGCTGCTTGGAAAGCAGCTGCGGTGCCCTCGCTTCAGGCTCGGGGGTAACCTCGTGAGTTGGGTCTACAAACCAACTCGCTCGGTCTTTGGTATCAGGTCTTCCTACTAATACCCGAATCTATTTCTTATTTTATCGTATAATGATGTTCGAGATCACCGTCGTGTGGTGCTTTCTGAGTAGCTTACGCATCTGAGAACCAAGCTTTTGGCATGTTCTTATGTTTGCCGACAGGCTCTTGTTCAGTGAACCCTCAAAGAGTCGAAAACTAAATCCAAGCTACATCAGGTATCCTAGCTAGAAATTTAGCTTTTCATCATATCAAAATCAAACTCAAGTATACTTGAATAAAACTCCAAAATCATCCTAACAATGAGTTCTAGAAAATAAATTCAAAGTAAATAAGAGAAAGAATTAAAAACTCTGAAGGAATTGCAGAGCCGAATGAATCCTCTCTTCAAATCTTTCAGATACTCCAAACTCTCCTTGCTTGATTTCTAGCTTTCAAAGATGATTCTCCTCTCCCTCTTGCTGGTGTTTTAGGATCCTTAAATAGAGCTAGGGCTAGGGTTAATGTGGTATTTTTCTCATAATTTTATTCTATATATCATTCTTTCTATTTGATATAGAATCTCTCCTCCTTTGGATAGGCTTTAAGCAACCACCAGCCATCTACTCCTTATGCTGCCCAAATTTTTTGATTTTATTCTAATTTCCATAGTAAAAGAAGGAAAGGAGGTATGGTTAATTAGAGGAGAAGAATTTCTTCCTTCCTGGGTCTACAAAATCTGCAAAATAAAGTAAGGTTTCGGCTGCCCAAATCAAGTTTTCCAAGAATTGGTTCCAATTCTTTCTAAGTTTGCTCCTCATGCAGAATTAGTTTGGACTCTGATTTTCTTTCATTTAATTTTTTCCAAGATAGCTCTTTGCCACCCAAAATTGGTTGCCATATCAGATCTTTGTGCCAAGAAACACTAAGAAGAATCTGGGTGTATCGGGTGTTTCTTGTTGTGTCTAACATTGTTACCAACTTTAACCTACTGTAGCCACCTCATCTGGAATTCAAATTCAATTTTGTAAATTATGTTCTTTTCTTGCTTCTCTCAAAATTCTGTAGGATCTAATCTTGCTCAATTTGAAATTCTGTAGCTTGCCTTTTAGGGGTCCTCACACCAAAATATCCAGAATTTTGATTAGTTGACTAGATGGGAGAGATTAATTGCTTGATTTATTTCTTGCATTTCTTGCACCTCTAGTTTCTTTTCTGGCTGATGATGCCAAAAAGAATAAGGTGTGGGGTCCATTGATATCTTAATTTGATTATTCTGCTTTGAGATGGACTCTGATTTTGATGCAAGATCTGATAACTCCGGATGACAAATCCTGCTGAATCGGACTCAACCAATTTCACTTAATTTGACCTTTAAAACATAGTTAAGCCCAATTAGGTGTGACATGGCTCAATTACCTACAATTGACATACAACATATTAGGTTCTTATATTTATTTAGTTAATTATTATACCAATTTCATCAAAATTATTAAAAATTAATAATAATAATTACTATAAAAATGCAATACATCAAATACCCCCAAACTTAAGTTTTTGGTTGTCCCCAAGCAAAAGAAAAGTCCAAATCAAAAATGGAGAATCTAAAACAAAAATTAATGCTAAAAACTTTATTTAACATTAATATACTCAAAATTCATCTAGACACAAAGGAGTAATACCCAAATGCCATGGCTTAACCACCCCAACTCAAAACCGAAAGGCAAACCCACAAGCTAACTATTCCAAACTCATTCATACTCAAACAAAATTACGCACAATCAATAGCTACCCTGCTTCCTTTAGGTTTTAATAAAATAATTCGGTTCAAACATCCAATCCTGAATGCAAAATTCTATCAGCCCATCTCCACTAGTGCAAACAACGTACTCAAGAGATCAATAGGACTTTTTCGGATAAAAAAAAAATAATGGAAAGCAAGCAACAAGAATGATGGTTATGGTCACATAAGTGAAAATAAATTAACCACAATAAATCAGAGCATACTCAATTACTTATGCTTTACATCCCTTCCTTTATTTATTTTATTTTATACTTTTAGAACAGCCAATACACTTTGGCACTCTTTCTTAAGTCATCATTTGCCTTTTTACGCGAATACCGACATTAACGATGAAGGCACCCGGTTACTCAACAAGTCATATACTCAAAGTACTTTGCATACTCATAATTCAAGTCACTGTTTGACGTAAAAGCAAACATGGGGCTCTTGAATGCTCCTAGTTACTAGGCAACTTGAAACAGCGGAGTAGATTGTGCCTTTTTTTTTTTTGAATGGAAGGAAAACTAAAAATTCAGTATGCTCTAACCATTATAATCAATTTATTCTCAAAAAAAAAATATGAACAGTAGATATGAGATAGAATGAAAAGAAAATACAAGGGATCAAAAAGGGTATGCCAAAGGAATGCCTATATCATTTCTCTCAAGTAAATTGTCTACATTTTATTTCAACAAATGCAACAAAGCTCACAAATAGGATTGACGAAGCAAAGTAACTATCTCCTATATGAGATTTTATTTAAGTATTTACAAGTTTAAAATAGTCAATCCCTGAATTTAACTTCCAAATTTAAAGCTAAGATAGCCAAACAATAACACAAAGACAAAATTGTCCCCCTTTATATCCTTACAAGTGATCAATGAATCAACATTCCAAATTTTTTTTTTATAATAAATTTTATTAAAAAAAATAAAGACAAAGATGCAAACATAATGGCAATCCTATATTATTAACACGAAATGCTCATGCAAATACACCCCCAAACCTGAATTGGACATTGTGCTCAATGATAAGATCATCATCACAATACATATTATAGCAAGGCATTCTTAAAGATTAGGGGTACTCCCCTTTGTAGCGTGCCTATGCACTTGTGCGAGTTTGCAACTCGTCCTCAGTCATTTTATCTCTCTTATCTTCTTCAATGTGCCTACAAAAAGTGAACAACATCCATTCAAACCTTGAAAATATAGTGAGGATTAAAATTGACTCAAAAAATAAAGAAAATAAAAAAAAAATTTGCTTGGGTTGCCTCCCAAGAAGCGCTAGTTTATAGTCGTTAGCTTGACTATCCCAATGCATTATGTCAGTGATATGGAGATTTTTGGTTGCTCAAATCCTCCATCTATGTATTCCTTCAACCTTTGCCCATTGACCTTGAAGGTCCTATCACCACTCTTCAGCTCAACAGCTCCATGTGGAAAAACTTGTATAATCTCAAATAGACCTGACCACCTAGACCGGAGCTTGCCTGGAAATAGCTTTAGGCGGGAGTTATACAGCAACACCTTTTGTCCTGCTTGGAATTCACGCCTCACAATATGCTTGTCATGCCATCTTTTCGTTCTCTCCTTGTAAATTCTTGCATTTTCATATGCATGGAGGTGGAACTCATCAAGTTCATAAAGCTGTAATGACCTTTTCTCCCCAGCAGCTTCCATATTGAAATTTAGCAACCTAGTTGCCCAGTAAGCTCGATGCTCTAGCTCCACAGGAAAATGGCATGCTTTTCCATAAACAAGACGATACGGGGACATCCTAATTGGTATTTTGAATGCTATTCTATATGCCCATAATGCATCATCTAATTTTAGGGACCAGTCCTTTCTTGATGAGTTGACAGTAGTCTCCAATATTCTTTTAATTTCACGGTTGGAGATCTCTACTTGTCCACTTGTTTGGGGATGATATGGTGTTCCTACACGATGAGTAACACCGTATTTTGTCAATAGAAAATCCAAATAACGATTACAAAAATGCTTACCTCCATCCGTGATGATAGCCCTTGGAATACCAAAGTGTGTGAATATGTATTTCTTTAAGAACTTGAGCACACTCTTGGCATCATTAGAGGGAAGTGCTACTGCCTCAATCCATTTGGATACATAATCCACCGCCACCAGGATGTATTGATTTGAATGAGAAGGTGGAAAAGGCCCCATAAAATCTAATCCCCACACATCGAACAGTTCTACTTCAAGGATATTGGTTAGTGGCATTTTCTGTCTAAAAGAAATATTTCTAGTTCTTTGACATCGGTCATAAGAAGAAACAAAAGCAATAGCATCTTTAAACAGGTTAGGCCAATAAAAACTATACTGTAATACTTTAGCAGCTATTTTGTTGGGTCCAAAATGGCCTCCACACTCTAATGAATGACAGTATTTTAAAATATTTTTAATTTCATCATCAGGCACACATTTCCTAATAAGCTGATCTGGACAATACTTAAATAAATATGGATCCTCCCAAAAATAATATTTTGCATCATGTAAATTTTTTTTTTACTGGTAATTAAATTCAGGAGGATTAATATCACATGCCTTAAAATTAACAATATCAGCATACCAAGGTGTACTAGATATGAGTAATGTAAATAATTGCTCATCAGGGAATGACTCATTAATGGGTACCTCAGTGTTCTCAATTTTTTTACTTAACTCTAACCGAGACAAGTGATCTGCTACAAGATTTTTTGCTCCTTTCTTGTCCCTAATCTCCAAGTCAAATTTCTGCAATAAGAGCACCCAACGAATTAGTCTCGATTTCACATCCTTCTTTTCAAGTAAATATTTAATTGCTGAGTGATCAGTATACACTATTATTTTTGCTCCTATAAGATATGGCCTAAATTTATCAAAAGCAAAAACAATGGTGAGCAACTCTTTCTCTGTGGTGGCATAGTTTAACTGTGCATCATTCAGTGTTCGACTCGCATAGTATACCACATGAAGTCTATTCTCCTTTCTTTATCCCAAGACTGCTCCTATAGCATAGTCGCTTGCATCACACATGAGTTCAAATGGTAGATTCCAGTCAGGTGCAGTGATGATAGGAGCTGAGATTAATTCTCTCTTTAACCTGTTAAAAGCAACCAAACACTCATCAGTAAATTTAAAAGGCACATCCTTGATCAATAATTTACAAAGAGGTTTGGTAATTTTAGAGGTCTTTTATAAATCTTCTATAGAAGCCAGCATGCCCTAAGAAACTCCTCACTCCTTTAACAGATGTTGGTGGTGGTAATTTCTCAATGACCTCCACCTTTGCTTTGTCTACTTCTATCCCTCTAGATGAAATCTTATGGCCTAAAACTACTCCTTCCTGCACCATAAAATGATATTTCTCCTAGTTCAATACAAGATTAGTTTCTTCACAATGCTGTAGAACTTGGGAGAGGTTAGTCAAACACATATCAAAAGAAGGACCAAAAACTGAAAAATCATTCATAAAGATTTCAATAAATTTTTCAACCATATCAGAGAATATAGACATCATACATCTTTGAAAAGTTGCAGGTGCATTATATAACCTAAATGGCATTCTCCTATATGCAAATATTCCATATGGACAAGTAAATGTAATTTTTTCTTGATCTTCAGGTACAATAAGAATTTGAAAATATCCTGAATAACCATCTAAAAAATAGTAGAAGGGATATCTAGACAGTTTCTTAAGCATCTGGTCAATAAAAGGCAAAGAAAAATGGTCCTTTCGTGTGGCTTTGTTTAACTTTCTATAATCAATACACACACGCCAACTAGTGACTATTCTAGTGGGTATTAGCTCATTTTTATTATTTGTAATAACAGTCATCCCCTCTTTCTTAGAAACTACTTGAACAGGACTCACCCAACTACTATCAGAAATAGGATAGATAATTCCTGCATCAAGTAATTTCATTACTTCAGCTCTAACTACTTCCTTCATATTAGGATTTAACCTACGTTGATGCTCAATTGAAAGTTTGTAGTTTTCTTCCATTAAAATTTTATGCATGCATATACTAGGACTAATTCCCTTAATATCATCAATAGACCAGTCGAGTGCTTTCTTATGCTTTTTCAACGCATGCAACAATTTTTTCTCTTGTTCAGCAGACAAATGAGCAGATATAATGACAGAAAAAATAGATGAATCTCCCAAGAATGCATATCTTAAGTGAGAAGGGAGCTGCTTAAGCTCAAGCTTGGGGTTTGGCTTAGCCTCTACTGAATCCTGTATTTTTTCAACATCATTTAATACATCAACATGCTCAATTAACTATTCAAATTTATTTTTAACGCCATCAATCAAGTCATATTCAGAATTGTCAATTATTTCATTAATAAATTTATTAATCACATCTAATCTAAAACATTCATCATTCTCAAGAGAATATTTAGAAGAATTAAGCATGTTAAAAATTACCTCTTCTTGTCCCACTCTTAAAGTAAGCTTACCCTCATGGACATCTATAAGTGCCTTGCCAATTGCAAGGAATGGACGCCCCAATATCAAAGAAACCTCTCTATCTTCCTCCATATCTAAGACAATGAAATCCACTGGGAAGATAAATTTATCCACCTTGACTAATACATCCTCCACTATGCCTTTAGGATATGTCACCAATCGATCAACTAGTTGTAATGAGACACTAGTCGGTTTTACATCCCCTAGTCCAAGCTTTCTGAAAATAGATAAAGGCATTAAGTTAATGCTAGCACCTAAATCGCACAATGCTTTAGTGAATTCGATATTGCCAATATTGCATGGAATTGTAAAACTCCCTGGATCTTTTAATTTTGATGGCAACTTGTTCTGAATGATTGCACTGCACTCTTCAGTGAGCATGACTGTCTCATGGTCCTCTAACCTTCTCTTTTTGGAAAGGATGTCCTTCAAGAATTTGGCATAGCTAGGCATCTGAGCTAATACCTCCGCAAATGAAATATTTATGTGTAGTTTCTTGAAGACCTCCAAAAACTTCAGAAAGTTCTTGTCATCCTTACTTTGCTTGAGCCTTTGAGGAAAAAGAACTGGTGGATTGTAGGGCTTTACTGGCTCTTCCTTTTTCTCTTTTAGCTTCTCTTTGACCATAGTCTCTTCTTGAGTTTGTTCCTTTACTTGTTCTTTAACAGGCTCTTTCCCTTGTTATTCTCCTAGTTGTTTTCCACTCCTCAAGGTAATTGTCTTCACATGCTCCTTCGGGTTCATTTCAGTATTGCTAGGCAATGACCCTTGAGTTTTGTTAGCTACCATGTTGGCCAACTATCTCATTTATATTTTTAAGTTTTTAATGGCAGCTTGCTGGTTTTGAAAGTTTGCCTTAGTTTCACCCATGAAATCAGTAGTGGCCTTGGTGAGAGTTGCAACCAATTCTTCCAGGTTAGATTTCTTTTCTTACTGTGGAAAACTAGGTGGTCCTCTATTCTGATAATTCTGTTGTTGCTGTTGATTTTCCCAGGAAAAATTTGGATGGTTCTTCCAGGCAGGCGTATAGGTGTTTGAGTATGGATTGTTCTGTTGTCTTCCTTGGTTTGCCACATATTGCACTTGTTCTTGTACTGGAGGCATGAATGAGCTGTCAATCGGGCAATCTCGAGTAGCATGTTGCCTAGAACACATCTCACAGGTCTGCACACGAGTATTGACAGCATTAATAGACAAATGATCTAATTTTTTAAAAAGAGTGTCTACCTTTGCATTGAGTGCAGTAATAGCGTCTATCTCATGAACTCCAGTAGGTCCCCTCGCCATGTTTCTCTCATTGGGCCATTGGTAATTGTTGTTGGCCATTTCCTTTAAAAGATCATAGGCCTCATCAAGCGACTTCCCCATCAATGAACCTCCAGCAGCAGCATCAATATTAATTCTGGTATGGTTGTTCAGCCTATTGTAGAAGGTTTACACAACTAACCATTTAGGCAGCCCGTGGTATGGACACCTCCTAAGCAGATCCTTGAACATTTCCCAGGCTTCATATAAGGTCTCCATGTCGAATTGTATGAAGTTTGGATGTCAGTCCTCAACTTGGCAGTCTTAGCAGGTGGAAAGAATTTTGCTAAAAATTTTTGTGCTAAGTCATTCCAAGTGGTGATCGAGCCAGCAAGAAGAGACTGTAACCATGCTGTAGCCTTGTCTCTAAGTGAAAACGGGAACAATCTTAACCAAATTGCATCATCTGACACTCCATTATGCTTAAGGGTATCACATATCTCCAAGAAGTTTGCAATGTGCACATTAGGATCATCATTGGGCAATCCTCCAAACTGAACTGCTGTCTGGATCATTTGGATCAAAGCAGGCTTGATCTCAAAGTTGTTTGCTTGCACAGGTGGTCTTGTGATGCTAGATGAAGCTCCATTCACGGTAGGCATGGCATAATCCCGCAGTGCCCTGGGGTTTGCCTCTCTAGCAACCTCATTATTCCCTACTAGGATTACTTCTCTCCTTGGATCTTCAGCCATTTCTGGATCTACTTTTGCCTCAGATTTCTTCCCTTCTCTGACGGCTTTAATGTTTTGTTTACAAGTGCATTCAATTTTTTGACTTGAAATGGGATTTGATTCAATTCTCGCAAGTTGATCCGATTCTCTTTTCCAAGTTATAATTTTGAAAGATTATTATCCTTTTTTTTTTTAAGAGAAGAGAGAAGAGGAAGGAGAGAGAAAAGAGTTCTAGAGATGAGTCCTAAGGAGTCCTAAATCTAGAGATGAAAGAGAAGAGTGTTTTAATTAGGTTTAAATTTTAATGGCAAACAAGTTAGCACAAAATGGACTTTCTATCCTAGGGTTAACCTAGATCTAGACAGCTCCTAACTGTTTCATGATCGTCTTCAAGCACTCCAAGCCCACTAACTATCTCGGCCAGGTAAGTGTAAGATGTGGGAGGTCCCCTGCTTGTTGCTTTCCTTAGACACCAACTGAGTTGACCAGATCAGACAACGGAACCAATTGAAAATCACCTTCTTAAACCACTTGCCTTAGACACCGAGCAATTAATCAATTCGAATCCGATCTAACTTTAGGGCTTTCTTGTCCTATTGAGCTCGAATATCCTAGGGCCAACGTTTAATTGATTTTAGATTAAGGTCTAGGTTATGCAGGATGAAGGATGTGATTTTTGGGCTAAGGAAGGGTGATCAAATCCCCACCTTATCTGATTAATGGGTTAAGTGCCCTTAAAGTTAATTATGGAGATGCAATGCAAAGAAACAAGATGTCCAATCAAGTTTGATTTTTTTTTTATATTTTTGATTATACTATATTAGTTAAGCATTATGAAATGTCAGTGATTTTTTTTTATCTAAAAAATAAAATATCTAGATTACTAGTAAAATCAACTATTCTTGATATTAAAGCACCAGTCCCCGACAACGGCGCCAAAAACTTGATAGCCTATTTCGCAAGTGCACAAAATCGCTCAAGTAATATAATGATAAATAAGAGATCGTTCCCACGAGGACTGAGTTTAATTACCAAAAATGAATGCTAATTTTACTAATATCTAAACGATCAAAACTGAATGACAGTGAAAAATAAAATTAACTCTAAAGAACTCAATAAAAGCTGAATAAAAATTCGATTGATAAAGCACTAGGATATATCTAATTTCACTTGGACCAATTATCAATTTTAGCTATTCCGATTAATAATCTAAATTTAATTATTAATGTAAAGATAAATAATCCTAAATTATTTAATAATCTCTCTCGAGTCTTATTAAATATACTAATTAAAATCTATAATCTATCTTCCAATAGTAAAATAGATTTTAATTAGTTTAATAAGTATAGTGATTATTTTTAAAATTCCACAGGTCAAATCTTCTGCTCCCGCTCTAATTATTATTCCTATGATGTTTGTTATTAACTCTAATTTATAATCTTCTTTCCTAGTACCAATTATAAATCGAAATCAATCAAGTACCAAAGATAATAATACTTAAAAGTATTAAGTGCAAATAATATATAATTGTATTAACAAAGAAAATTAATACAAGATTATGAAAATAAAATTAAATCCAAGCTACATCAGGTACCCTAGCTAGAAATTTAGCTTTTCATCATATCAAAATCAAACTCAAGTATACTTGAATAAAACTCTAAAATCATCCTAACGATGAGTTCTAAAAAATAAATTCAAAGTAAACAAGAGAAAGAATTAAAAACTCTGAAGGAATTGCAGAGCCGAATGAATCCTCTCTTCAAATCTTCCGGATACTCCAAACTCTCCTTGCTTGATTTCTAGCTTTCAAAGATGATTCTCCTCTCCCTCTTGCTGGTGTTTTAGGATCTTTAAATAGGGCTAAGACTAGGGTTAAGGTGATATTTTTCTCATGATTTTATTCTATATATCATTCTTTCTATTTGATATAGAATCTCTCCTCCTTTGGATAGGCTTTAAGCAACCACCAGCCATCTACTCCTTATGCTGCCCATATTTTCTGATTTTATTTTGATTTCCATAGTAAAAGAAGGAAAGGAGGCATGGTCAATTAGAGGAGAAGAATTTCTTCCTTCCTGGGTCCACAAAATCTGCAAAACAAAGTAAGGTTTCGGCTGCCCAAATCAAGTTTTTCAAAAATTGGTTCCAATTCTTTCTAAGTTTGCTCCTCATGTAGAATTAGTTTGGACTCTAATTTTCTTTCATTTAATTTTTTCCAAGATAGCTCTTTGTCACCCAAAATTGGTTGCCATATCAGATCTTTGTGCCAAGAAACACTAAGAAGAATCTGGGTGTATCGGGTGTTTCTTGTTGTGTCCAACATTGTTACCAACTTCAACCTACTGTAGCCACCTCATCTGGAATCCAAATTCAATTATGTAAATTATGTTTCTTTCTTGCTTCTCTCAAAATTTTGTAGGATCTAATCTTGCTCAATTTGGAGTCATGTAGCTTATCTTTTAGGGGTCCTCACACTAAAATATCCAGAATTTAGATTGGTTGACTAGATGGGAGAGATTACTTGCTTGATTTATTTTCTGTACCTCTAATTTCTTTTCTGGCTGATGATGCCAAAAAAGATAAGGTATGGGATCTATTGATATCTTGATTTGGTTATTCTGCTTTGAGATGGACTCTGATTTTGATGCAAGACCTGATGACTCCGGATGACAAACCCTGTTGAATCGGACTCAACCAATTTCACTTAATTTGACCTTTAAAACATGGTTAAGCCCAATTAGGTGTGACCTGGCTCAATTATCTATAATTGACATAAAATATATCAGGTTTTTATATTTATTTAGTTAATTATTATACTAATTTCATCAAAATCATTAAAAATTAATAATAATAATTACTATAAAAATACAATACATCAAAAACCAACTCATAATTCATGAGATTTTTGTCTAATCCAGTCTGACTAGCGAAGCTAGAGAACAAGGGAGATTAGATAGAGAATATGAGTTAGATCTCGAGAGGTAATTCAGAGTGGAGTAAGGCGTGTTTGAAAAAAGAATGTTACTTTGGTTAAGCACTCTTAGAGGTGTCACTTAGGGTAAAAACTCTAAGTTTTAGACTTAACTCGACCACGACCGTACAAGACAGCGAACATTGATACCTAAAGTCTGTTGGCGTGCCCTTGCCTACGGGCTGGGAGACAAAAACTATAGGGTCGCTTATCGATCCTCCTTACCTAATAAAGGATGGGACTAGATCACAAGCATGCTAACGATGCGACGATGGCTCCATACTGTTATAGATTTTGTATCAGAACCTGCCAATTTTTCTTTTGCTTTTTTTTCTTTGGTGCTTAACACTCGCCAAAAAGAAAAAGAAGCAAAAAGAAAAATTAGGTTCAATTCATAAGGTCTGCTTCGCAGCTTTCTAGTTCGAAAAAATTACCTTCGGTCACTTTTCGGTAGTTAGGTTCAACTCCTAAAAGTTATTTTTTTAATCAAAGGTTCCAAGCCCTACCAGGCTCGGTATCAGGGGAGGAGGACCTCCCCCAAATCCCTCCCGACCACCTATAAATTGACATTATTTATACTATGAAGTATAAATAATGTAGACTCCATACTATAACAGGAGGTGAATCAGAGCTGAGGAAAGCCCTCGCCCTTACTGTTATGTGTAAGAGGAGGAAAGTCTTCTATAGGGAGAGCTCTTTACGCACGTGCATGTGCGTGTACGCGCGTATAGGCACTTGTATTAAATTAAAAAAAAACTTTATGGCCACAGATTAGCGCTACAGCTTCTATAACTACTTTTAATGTATACCATTAGGGATCATCTAAAATGCTATATAGCTCATTTTTCTTTAGAAAGATAACCATATACTAAATTTTATTACTTGTATTTGTACTAAATTTTATTACTTTTATTATTTTATTACTTCTATTTGCCTTCCTACTACAGGGTCCTCGCTGCTTGGGACAAGCAGCTGCGGTGCCCTCGCTACGCTCGAGGTGCCCTCGCTTCAGGCTCGGGGGTAACCTCGCGAGTTGGGTCTACAAATCAACTCGCTCAGTCTTTGGTGTCAGGTCTTCCTACTAAAGTACCAGAATTCGGAACCGTTTGGTTACACTCTGACTTTTCTTGTATTGTGACCACTGAACACTACGAATGTGATGATTGCTACTGCACTTAAAACCCGACACTAGCCAGCACGAGGATAAGTGCATCTTATCTGGGGAGTGACAGATGATTCATATGGTGTTTGCTTAACACATAGAGGGCAAAGTGGTCCCCAACCATATTTTCTTTTGTGAGGGAAACTTTGCCAAAAATTGTGTTGGTTAGAGACACCACCAGGAGAGGCACACAGCTGCTCGTGCCTCCTGGTTCATTCGAGTACAAGACGGCGGTGGGTTGCTTCGAACTTTACAGCATGGGTTGGCGACCTAGGGAACGAAGCGCTGAGGAGGACTCTCAGCATGCCACGAAAGCAACGACGGCTCCATACTGGTACAGATCCCGTATTGGATCTGCTGTTTATGGATAATACTATCCGACCGGAAGATTCTCTAAGGGACTCGCACGTATGTGTGCGTATACGTGCATCTGCGCGACATACTGTACCAGGAGGTGAACAAGAGCCGATTGGCCCTCAGGTAGGCTATATACGCGTGCGTGTGCATGTACGCGTATAGGCATTTGTATTAAATCAATAAACGTGCTTTATGGCCACAGATTAGTGCTAGAACAGCTTCTATAACTACTTTTAATGTATACCATTAGGGATCATCTAAAATGCTATATAGCTCGTTTTTCTTTAGAAAGATAACCATATACTAAATTTTATTACTTCTATTTGTACTAAATTTTATTACTTCTATTATTTTATTACTTCTATTTGCCTTCCTACTACAGGGTCCTCGCTGCTTGGGACAAGCAGCTGCGGTGCCCTCGCTACGCTCGAGGTGCCCTCGCTTCAGGCTTGGGGGTAACCTCGTGAGTTGGGTCCACAAACTAACTCACTCGGTCTTTGGTGTCAAGTCTTCCTACTAAAGTATCAAAATTCGGAACCGTTTGGTTACACTCCGACTTTTCTCGTATTGTGACCACTGAACACTACGAATGTGATGATTGCTACTGCACTTAAAATCCGACACTAGCCAGCATGAGGATAAGCGCATCTTATCTGGGGAGTGACAGATGATTCATATGGTGTTTGCTTAACACATGGGGGCAAAGTGGTCCCCAACCATGTTTTTTTTTGCGAGGGAAACTTTGCCAAAAAATGTGTTGGTTAGGGACACCACCAGGAGAGGCACACAGCCGCTCATGCCTCCTGGTTCATTCGAGTACAAGACGACAGTGGGTTGCCTCTGTATGAGCTTGATAAATTTTTGACACAAATCTTCATTAGTAGATCCAAATATAATATCATCAACATATATCTGTATTACTAGAATTTCTTTATCTTTTCTTTTTATAAATAGAGTTATATCAATTTTTTCTCTTGAAAAATTATTTTCTAATAAGAACTTACTTAATCTTTCATACTAGGCCTTAGGAGCTTATTTTAATCCATACAATGTTTTGTTTAATTTAAATACATGATCTAGAAATTTATGACTTTCAAAATCTGGAGGTTATTCAATATATACTTCTTTAGCAATATAACCTTTTAGAAAAGCACTTTTAACATCCATTTGAAAAATTTTAAAGTTCATAAAACAAGCAAAAGCAAGTAGTATTCTTATGACTTCTAGTCTAGCAACAGGAGCAAATATTTCATCAAAATTAATTTTTTCTTGTTGATTATATCCTTTAACAACTAATATTGCTTTATTTCTTATTATATTTTCATCTTTATCTAATTTATTTTCATATACCTATTTAGTTCCTATTATGGGATGACTTTTAGGTCTAGCAACCAGTGTCCATACATTGTTTCTTTCAAATTGATTTAGCTCTTCTTGCATGGCAATTATCCAGTTATGATCTTTTTCAGCTTCATCTATTATTTTAGATTCTAGGTGTTGCTCCTAGATTGATTTTGATGATTACAAAACAGATTGAAGGGATACAAATATTTTTAAAATGAAAAAGTCCTTATGCTCTTCAAGGGCAAAATCGTAATTTCACTAAAATCCTGATTTGATAGTATCATTTGATAGAACAAATGATTTGTAAACTAATGGTGAAAATTTTATTGTATTTGGACTTATATTTTTGAAGTTATGAAGGTTTGAAGTGCATGAGTCGACTCATGAGTCAACTCATGGCACTGTGAGCTGATTGGCACGCAAAAATTCTCCTTGGCACGCTAGTTTTCTGGCTTGGCACGACCTGTGAGTCGACTCATGAGTTGACCCACAAGGCATGAGTCGACTCATGAGTCGGCCCCTGCTAATTTGAGCCAAGAATTTCTAGAAACGCATTCTCTGGTTTTTGTAACAGAGGTCGACTCATGAGTCGACCCCTGAAGCATGAGTCGACTCATGAGTCGACCCCTGCGATGGGAAATGTCAGCAACGACTATTTTTTTACCCATTTTAATTGCCATTTATGCTTCCTAAAAATTCTCTAACGGCTCTTTATCTACCTAAATTATTTTCTCTTGCTTCTAATGCTACAAAATGCTTAAAATGATGAAAGAAATTGCAGATTAAATAGCGGATCAAACGTGAAATCAAAAATGACGAGGAGCAGAGAAAGAGAGAAGAATAGAAGAGAGGATCCAAAATTTATAAGAAAAAGCCTGAGATCAACGAAAAATCCAAAAAGAAAAAGAGAGAGGATCCACAATATACCAGAGAGATTGTGAAAGAGAAAAGCAAGATCTTTCAAGGAGAGAATTCTTCACGCCTATTGTTTCAACCTTGATCTAGAGATCGTTCAAAGCTTTCAAGAGATCTTCAATCAACAATCAACCTCTTCTCAAGTATTCAAGCGTTCATCCACTTTGAGAAAATCTGAAAAAGGAGTTCTTCATTTGAGTAAAGCTTTTATTGTTATATTCGCTCATTTAAGGAGCTGTTATTGTATTAATTTGTGCTCTAAATTTTTTAACTCTTTGTGAGTTTTTGTTCTTATTTTTGGAGGATTTTCAAAATAAGAAAAGGTTGATCCGAACCTGAAATCGGAGTATTTTGGGTTTACTTGTACCCGAAAAATAAGTGTTCTAGCTTGGGATAGCTAGTGTCGGAGTTTTCGATGTTTTGTATTCGGGTTGAATACAAAGGATAGTGGATTGAAATTCCCAAGTAGGATCTTGGGGAGTGGATGTAGGCGCAAGGTTAGCACTGAACCACTATAAATCCTTGTGTTTGTGGTGTGCTTTATCGCTTTATCTTATTTCTTTATTATATCCTTGCAATACTGCTTTAGGTAATTAATATTGATTTAAAGTCTTTATTTTGTTCTTCATAAGTAATCAGTTGGGCTTAAAATTTTTAGAAACCCAATTCACCCCCCCCTCTTGGGTTGCATAGCTGGGCAACAAGTGGTATCAGAGCCGGTGCTCTAGCTCTTCTTTGATCTAACAATCAAAGAGCCAAAGATCTATGGCAACCCATGTTGGAACTTCTCTTGCCGAGGGGCAATCAACAAACCGACCTCCACTTTTCAATGGATCTAATTACACCTATTGGAAAGCTCGGATGAAGATTTTCATACAAGCACTCGACTATGATATGTGGAGTATCATAGTGAATGGTCCTCACACACCCACCAAGATTATAGATGGTGAGGAGTCAACCAAACCCGAGAAAGAATGGGATGAGGTTGACAAGAAATTGGCACAATTAAATGCCAAAGCCATGAATATTCTTTATTGTGCACTAGATGCTAGTGAATTTAATCGCATTTCTACTTGTGCATCTGCTAAAGAAATATGGAATAGGTTAGAAGTCACCCATGAGGGAACAAATCAAGTAAAAGAGTCTAAAATAAACATGCTTGTACATAAATATGAATTGTTCAAAATAGAGCATGATGAGTCCATAACTGCTATGTTTACTCGTTTTACTGATATAATCAATGGTTTAAAGAGTCTTGGCAAATCTTATACTAACAGTGAACTTGTAAGAAAGATTCTCAGGTCACTGCCAAGAACTTGGGAAGCCAAGGTGACTGCCATCCAAGAAGCAAAGGACTTGAACACTCTACCTCTAGAAGAGCTTCTTGGATCCTTGATGACTCATGAACTTAACATGAAGCAACATCAAGAGGATGAAGTCAAAAAGAAAAGAATCATTGCCCTCAAATCCACAACTTCGCCTGATTATGAAACGGATGACTCTGAAGATGAAGATCAGGATGAAGAGATGGCTCTCATCACCCGAAAATTTAAGAAGTTTCTAAGAAAAAGAAAACAGGGGATGAGAAAAAAATTCACAAAAGGGGATCAAAGCAAAGAAAAGGAGAAAGATCAACCCCTTATATGCTACGAGTGCAAGAAGCCAGGACATTTCAGATCCGAATGTTCACAATTGAAGAAAGGTCCAAAGAAGTTCAAAAAGAAGGCAATGATGGCGACCTGGAGTGCGAGTGATGACTCAAGCTCCGACGAGGAAACCTCAACAGAACAAGCTAATCTGTGCCTGATGGCACATGAAAATGAGGTAACTTCTGAATCCACTAGTGAATTTACTTTTGAAGAATTGCATGAAGCATTCGATGATTCAATTGATGAATTAAAGAAACTAGGGAAGAAAAACAAAGAGCTGAAATTGGAAAATCAGTCCTTAGTGAAACAAGCTGAAAATCTTTCAATTGAAAAATTCACCTTGATTCAAGAAAATCAAAACTTAAAGGATGAAATGAACAAGCTGAAATCTATAGTAGATAAGTTCACCTTAAGTTCAAACAAACTAAATATGATCCTTGAAAATCAGAAAGCTATATATGATAAGGCTGGACTTGGTTATAAACCCCTGAAGAAACAAAAATTTCTGAAGGATATTTATTCAAGTAACAAGTCTACAAATATTACTTGTTTTAAATATGGAAGAATAGGACATAAATCATACACATGTCTTATTAACAAATATGCAAACACAAATAAAATATGGGTTCCAAAAGGAACCATTCTGACTAACCTGAAAGGACCCAAGAAAGCTTGGGTACCTAAGACAGAAACGTGACCTTTGCTTGCAGGTGTGTCTAGCATCCCAAGAAGGAAACAGAAAATGATATCTTGACAGTGGATGCTCGAGATACATGACTGGTGATGAATCACAATTCATCACGCTTGATGCTAAGGATGGAGGGATGGTCACCTTTGGAGATAATGGCAAAGGAAAGATCATCGGGATAGGTAACATTGGTATCACTCCCTCCAAATACATTGAGAATGTTTTATTAGTTAAAGGTTTAAAGCATAACTTACTTAGCATTAGTCAATTCTGTGATAAAGGGTATAAAGTAAGTTTTGAATCATCTGTTTGCATTGTAACGAGTCCTATTAACGATGGCATTAAATTTATAGGACATAGGCATGGCAATGTTTATATGGTAGACTTAAATGATTTAACTAAATTAGACATGCAATGCCTAGTTTCTTTAAATGCTAAAATAAATGAGACTAGTTGGCTGTGGCATCGTAGACTTGCACACATTAGCATGCATTCTCTCTCAAAATTAATTAAAAAGGATTTAGTTCTCGGTTTGCCAAAACTGAATTTTGAAAAGGATAGAATTTATGATGCATGCCAATTAGGTAAACAAACTAGAGTATCATTTAAATCCAAAAACACTGTTTCAACTTCTAGACCTTTAGAGCTCTTACATATGGATTTATTTGGACCAACAAGAACCACCAGTCTAGGAGGAAAACGATATGGCTTTGTAATTATAGATGATTATTCTCGTTTTACTTGGATTTTCGTTTTAGCTCACAAAAATGAAACTTTTCAAATTTTCACGAAATTTCATCGAAAAGTCACTAATGAAAAAGGGTTTTCAATTCAAAATATTAGAAGTGATCATGGAACAGAATTTAAAAATCATGACTTTGAAAATTTTTGTGATGAAAATGGAATTGGTCATAACTTTTCTGCTCCTAGGACACCCCAACAGAATGGGGTAGTAGAAAGGAAAAACAAAACCTTAGAAGAAATGGCCCGTACTATGCTTTGTGAAAGCAACCTTCCAAGATATTTTTGGGCAGAAGCTATTAACACAGCATGTTACATTTTAAATCGTGCTTTAATTAGACAATTTTTAAAGAAAACCCCCTATGAACTTTGGAAAGGAAGAAAACCAAATATTGCATATTTTCATGTCTTTGGTTGTCGATATTTTGTATTAAATAATGGAAAAGAAAAACTTGATAAATTTGATGCAAAATCAGATGAAGCAATCTTTTTAGGTTACTCCTCCACTAGTAAAGCATTTAGAGTTTTCAACAAAAGAACTTTAGTAGTTGAGGAGTCCATACATGTTATTTTTGATGAATCTAACGATCTTCCTTCAAGGAAGAATGAGGGTGTTGATGATGCAGATCCACTAATAGAATGTATGAAGGAGATCACTCTGAAAGATTCAGCAACTCCAGAAGACAAGGATCAAGAAGACGAACAAAATGAAAAAGGTGAAGAAATTCAAGAACAACCCCAAGGTACAAATGACTTACCCAAGGAATGGAGGTATGTTCACAACCACCCTAAGGAGTTAATAATTGGTGATCCTATGCATGGGGTAAAAACCCGTTCTTCACTTAGAGATGTACTTAATCATTGTGCTTTTGTATCTCAACTTGAACCTAAAACTTTTGAAGAAGCTGAAAATGATCATAACTGGATTAATGCTATGCAAGAAGAACTTAATCAATTTGAAAGAAATAATGTTTGGACCTTAGTGAAAAGACCTAAAGATTATTCAATAATTGGTACAAAATGGGTCTTTAGAAACAAATTAGATGAACATGAAAATGTAATTAGAAATAAAGCAAGACTGGTTGCTAAGGGATATAATCAAGAAGAAGGAATTGATTTTGATAAAACCTTTGCACCTGTTGCTAGATTAGAAGCCATTAGACTTCTACTTGCTTATGCTTGCTTTATGAAATTCAAACTATTTCAAATAGATGTTAAAAGTGCATTTTTAAATGGATATATTTCTGAAGAAGTATATGTAGAATAACCTCCTGGATTTGAAAATCATGCTTTTCCCAATCATGTCTTTAGATTAAATAAAGCTTTATATGGTCTAAAACAAGCACCTAGAGCATGGTATGAAAGGCTAAGCAAATTTCTACTAAATAATGGTTTCTCAAGAGGCAATGTAGATACAACCCTATTTATTAAAAGAAACCAAAATGATATGCTAATTATACAAATTTATGTTGATGACATAATTTTTGGGTCTACTAATGAATCCCTTTGTCAAGACTTTGCTAAGCTTATGCAGGGAGAGTTCGAAATGAGCATGATGGGAGAACTCACCTTCTTCCTCGGACTCCAAATCAAACAATCAAAAGAGGGAATCTCCATCACCCAAAGCAAGTACACCAAGGAACTACTCAAAAGATTTGGAATGGAGAACTGCAAACCAATTGGCACACCAATGAGTCCCTCAAGTAAGCTTGACAAGGATGATGAAGGTAAAAGCGTAGACTTAAAATACTACAGAGGTATAATTGGCTCATTATTGTATTTAACTGCAAGTAGGCCTGATATCATGTTTAGTGTTTGCTTATGTGCAAGATATCAATCTAATCCTAAGGAATCTCATTTGAATGCTGTTAAAAGAATCCTTAGATACTTAAATGGTACACAAACTATAGGGTTATGGTACTCTAAGGACTCTCAAATTAATTTGTTAGGATATTCAGATGCTGATTTTGCTGGATGTAAATTAGATAGAAAAAGCACAAGTGGAACTTGCCAATTTCTTGGAGTAAACCTAATCTCATGGTTTAGCAAGAAACAAAATTCGGTGGCACTGTCTACGGCTGAGGCCGAATACATTGCAGCTGGAAGTTGTTGTGCTCAAATCTTGTGGATTAAGCAACAACTCGAAGATTTTGGAATCAAACTTAATGAAACACCAATAAAATGTGATAATACAAGTGCCATAAATCTATCTAAAAATCCAATTCAACACTCAAGATCTAAACATATTGAAATAAGACATCATTTCATAAGAGAACATGTTCAAAACAAAAATGTAATTCTTGAATATGTTTGCACTGAAAATCAATTAGCCGATATCTTTACAAAGGCCCTTAGTGAGGATAGATTCTGTGAAATTAGGAGAAATCTAGGAATTCTAGATCCATTTGTCTGAAATTTCTCAATTTCCAAAGAATAGATGTCAAAATCTCTTAGAGCTCAATTTTTAACATCTATCTTGGTCCCAAAAGCTCAGTTTTATCACTCTAAAAACTTATCTTTGAGCAAAATTTCTTCACTCAAAATTTTGAATTTTTTTGGAATTTATTTGTATTTTTTCTGAATTTCTGAACTTCATGAGTCGACCCCCATGAGTCGACTCAATGGCAAACTTGTAAATCCCACAAACTTCCCATGGGCTCATTGTTTTTAAACGGGAACCTGTTTGTGAGACGACTCATCTTCTCATCGTCTTCCTTCCGAAAGTCGTTCTTTCCAAACTCTTTTTTCTCCAAATCCAAGGATTAATTTCGAGACAATTCTCCCTTCTCCTCTCCACCAAAAATCGCCTCCTTGAAAAAGATTTTTCTGTGCTTTCTCGTAGTGATTGGCTCGGGTGGAACGTGCCTTAGAACTTCACCGTTCATTCAAAATCCACTTCCTTTCTCCACCAAAATTCTTCTTTACTCTCTTGTGATCCCTCCTCCACTGAATTCAAGTCTTCTTTATTGGATATGGCTCCAAAGATGAAACTTCCCCAAAGGAGGAAATCAATCCGAGAGCCTGAGGAAATTGTCCGAAAAAAAAGGCATGCTCAGTCTTTCAGTGTTTTCGATCCAGTTTCAGTACCTGCTCAAGGTCCCTCTCAATCCTCCATAAGCCCCAGTGTAAATCCTCTTTCTGATAGAAAAGTAGAAATCGGGAAAAACATAGATTTTCGGTTCTTTGAGAAAGAAGGCTTTACTTTTGCTACCAAGATCAAAAATCAAGGATGGAAACTTTACTGCTCTCTTAAGGAAGTCACCTATGTTGATCTAGTTAGAGAGTTCTACCAGAACCTAAATTATGGAAATGGATCAGTGACTTCAACTGTCAAGGGGATTGACATATGCTTGGATTCTAGGATATTGGGAGATATACTTCAGTTGCCTAGTGAAGGATATTCATATATGGAACTCCCAATTAAAGAAGAAGGGATCAGAATTATCTTAGGAGAAGCTTTTTCAGGAAGTTTAAACAAATTGGAAGCAAAGCTATTGTCCATTGAGATGAGAGTCCTGCATCAGATTGTAACAAAACTCTTCTTTCCTAGGAGTGGTAGACATGACTTACTGTCTGGCAGAGATGTATGTGTTATGTTTCATGTCATCACTCAGACCCCCCTAAACCTCCCCGCACTTATGATAGAGGCCATGAGAGAAACTTTGAACAGATCCAAGGCACACTTGCCTTATGGTATGGCCCTTACTAGAGTATTTAGGAGGTTTGGAGTTAGCTGTGAGGGGGAGACACCTACCAAGCTCTCACATGTGGACACTTTCAACCAACACAGCCTGCATTGAATGGGAATTACAAAGACTGTTGGTGGTTGGATTAAGAGCTCTGAAGAAAGAACTGAGGATAGAGCTGAAACAAGAGCTGAAGACAGAACTGAAGGCAGAGTAGAAGAAGAAGGTCCATCTTCTCCTGTACATGACTTCAGGGCAGCTTCACCAGATACCCAGTTCATTCCTGATACTGAGGCTGGCCCTTCTGAGTTTACTAGGATGCCCACACCAGTGTATCAGCCAGAGAGCAGAGCACCTCATTCAGAGTTCAGACTGGCTGACGATCAGATCAAGCATATTTCACAGCGTGTGGCTTCTTTGCTGTCTAGCCAGTGGAGTAGTACTTCTTTTGCACCTGGAGCTACCTCTTCTGATCAGACCATTACTCCCCACATCTCCACTGTATTTCAGATGATTTCAGATCAGTCCATCAGGATACAGCAGCTTGAGGACACAGTCTGGAGACTGACTGGCAGAGTTCTTGACTTGCAAGGGCAAGTCCTTGTATTGGCTCATCCCCAGCCACAGGAGTCTACTATTGAGGTCACAGACCTCACTGCAGAGGCTGGCAGGCTCAGAGGAGCACTAGAAGGTGGATATGAGCTACTGAGGAAAGAGATCCGAGGATCGAATGAGCATGCTACCACCCAGTTCACTGCTCTACTTCAATCTGTTTCCAGAGCACTGAACGTACTTGATTCTATCAGACTCATGGTATCAGCCCTAGCATCTCAGCATTCTCAGCCACCCAGTTCATCTCGCCCTCCTACTCGTGGCAGAGGCAGACGGGGTAGAGGACGCACTTCTGATCCATCATCTCCTCACCCTATATCTGATGACTCCGATCATTGACTTATCTTGATCTTTACTAGGTCCTAGGAGTTAGTATCTTGTTCTAGGATCTATACCTTGAGGCCATGTATTGACAATTAGCTGGTTGAATTTTATTTTCAAGAACTATGTATTGAAATAATTATGATATTAATGGAATCATCTTTTACCTATATTTCTACCTCTTTGTAATGATCATATGGTTATATATTTTCTTCTTTGAAATATTGTCTTCTCCTTGTTGTTGTTTGCTGTTGATAATTGCTATATTAAGGGGGAGCAAACATCTGTGAAAAACTCTATAGAGGAAGAAAATAAAGAAATTAACTATGTTTGATGATGTCAAAAAGGAAGAGTTAATTATGTTTGATGATGTCAAAAAGGGAGAGAAATTAAACAAAAATAAAAATTGAAATTAGACAAAAAGCAAAACCCTAAATTATGAGAAAAAAAGGGAGAAATTAAACAAAAACAAAGATTGGAAGATTAAAACAAATATTGAAGAAATTAAACAAATATTGGAGAAATTAAACAAAAACGAAGATTGGAAGATTAAAATAAATATTGGAGAAATTAAACAAAAACAAGGATTGAAAGATTAATCAAAACTTTGAAAAATTTGGTATCAAAATATGGTATCAGACAGAACTTAAACAAAAAGTCATCCATCAAAAGCAAAATCATAAGTACAATGCAAATAAGTATTTTTTTTATGCTCTGATATATTTCAAAATTCAAACTTGCTCTGATACATCTTTTGAAATTTTATTCACCTTGATACATCTTAAGAAATTTGTTTTACTCTGATACACCCTACAATTTCTTTTAACTTGCTCTGATACATGATAAAATTTAATCCGATACAGTGTGAAGGTTTCTCTGATAAATTATAACATTTGATCTGATACAGTGAGAAAGTTTCTCTGATATATATTTTTTTTTTTGCTCTGATACAATGTGAAATTTTCTCTGACATTTGCTCTAATACAGTGTGAAATTTTCTCTGATATATTATAAAATTTTCTTGCTCTGATACATTGTAAAATCTTTTCTGATATCATTGTAAAAATTATTTTTCTTGCTCTGATACATTGCAAAATTTATTTCTCTTCTCTTGCTCTGATATATCTTGAACTCAAAATGATCTAATACCCTTTTCAAATCTTTAAGAAAATGGACAAACTATTTTTGCATTTATATTACATGCCAAAAGAATCATACTCTTTTCAAGCATATACACCTATAATGGATTCTTTTGAAATTAATGCATTAACATAAATATTTTTGTTCAAATATTTTGTCATCATCAAAAAGGGGGAGATTGTTGCTCCTAGATTGATTTTGATGATTACAAAATAGATTGAAGGGATACAAATATTTTTAAAATGAAAAAATCCTTATGCTCTTCAAGGGCAAAATCATAATTTCACTAAAATTCTGATTTGATAGTATCATTTGATAGAACAAATGATTTGTAAACTAATGGTGAAAATTTCATTGTATTTGGACTTATATTTTTGAAGTTATGAAGGTTTGAAGTGCATGAGTCGACTCATGAGTCAACTCATGGCACTGTGAGCTGATTGGCACACAAAAATTCTCCTTGGCACGCTAGTTTTCTGGCTTGGCATGACCTGTGAGTCGACTCATGAGTCGATCCACAAGGCATGAGTCGACTCATGAGTCGACCCCTGCTAATTTGAGCCAAGAATTTCCAGAAACGCATTCTCTGGTTTTTGCAACAGAGGTCGACTCATGAGTCGACCCCTGAAGCATGAGTCGACTCATGAGTCGACCCCTGCGACGGAAAATGTCAGCAACGGCTATTTTTTTGCCCATTTTAATTGCCATTTATGCTTCCTAAAAATCCTCTAACGGCTTTTTATCTACCTAAATTATTTTCTCTTGCTTCTAATGCTACAAAATGCTTAAAATGATGAAAGAAATTACAGATTAAATAGCGGATCAAACGTGAAATCAAAAATGACGAGGAGCAGAGAAAGAGAGAAGAATAGAAGATAGGATCCGAAATTTGCAAGAAAAAGCCTGAGATCAACGAAAAATCCAAAAAGAAAAAGAGAGAGGATCCACAATATACCAGAGAGATTGTGAAAGAGAAAAGCAAGATCTTTCAAGGAGAGAATTCTTCACGCCTATTGTTTCAACCTTGATCTAGAGATCGTTCAAAGCTTTCAAGAGATCTTCAATCAACAATCAACCTCTTCTCAAGTATTCAAGCGTTCATCCACTTTGAGAAAATCTGAAAAAGGGGTTCTTCATTTGAGTAAAGCTTTTATTGTTATATTCGCTCATTTAAGGAGCTGTTATTGTATTAATTTGTGCTCTAAATTTTCTAACTCTTTGTGAGTTTTTGTTCTTATTTTTGGAGGATTTCCAAAACAAAGAAAGGTTGATCCGAACCTGAAATCGGAGTGTTTTGGGTTTACTTGTACCCGAAAAATAAGTGTTCTAGCTTGGGATAGCTAGTGTCGGAGTTTCCGACGTTTTGTATTCGGGTTGAATACAAAGGATAGTGGATTGAAATTCCCAAGTAGGATCTTGGGGAGTGGATGTAGGTGCAAGGTTAGCACCGAACCACTATAAATCCTTGTGTTTGTGGTGTGCTTTATCGCTTTATCTTATTTCTTTATTATATCCTTGCAATATTGCTTTAGGTAATTAATATTGATTTAAAGTCTTTATTTTGTTCTTCATAAGTAATCAGTTGGGCTTAAAATTTTTAGAAACCCAATTCACCCCCCCCTCTTGGGTTGCATAGCTGGGCAACACTAGGTATAAAAAAAAAACTACATAATTACAAACATCTCTAAGAGAGAATCTAGTTTTTACTCTTTGTGTCGGATCATCAATTATTAATTTTTTAGGATGATTGTTGACATACCTCCATTTCTTTAAAAGATTACCTGTATCTTGAGGTTGTTCTTGAATGTTCTGATCATTGATGCTTTCATCCTCATATTTTTCATCTAATTGATCTTTATTTCACTCATCTAAGTCATTGATGGTGAGCTCTTTTATTCCATCTTCTATGATACTTGCATCATCAGCATCCTTTTTCTTCTTTGATGAAAGATCATTAGTTTCATCAAAAACTATATAAATTGACTCTTCTACTATTAGTATTCTTTTATTAAATATTCTAAAAGTTTTGCTAGAAGTAAAATAGTCAAGAAAGACAGCTTCATCAGATTTAGCATCAAAGTTACCTAAACTATCTTTGCTATTATTTAAAACAAAACACCAGTAATCGAAAACATGAAAATAGCCTATATTAGATTTTCTACCTTTTCATAATTTATAAGGTATTTTCTTTAAAATTAGTCTTATTAAAGTATGGTTTAAAATGTAACATGCTGTGTTAATTACCTCTGTCCAAAAATATTTTGAGAATTTTCTTTCACATAGCATGATACGGACTATTTCTTCTAGGATTCTATTTTTTCTTTCTATAACTCTATTTTATTATGGTATTCTAGGTGCTGAAAAATTATGATCTATACCTTTTTTATCACAAAATTTTTCAAAATTTTTATTTTCAAATTCAGTGCCATGGTCATTTTGAATAGAAATAATTGGTAAACCTTTTTTATTCGAAATCTTTTGACAAAACTTAAAGAATACTGAAAATGCTTCATCCTTAGATGCTAAAAAATAAAATCCAAATGAAACAAAAAAATCATCAATAATTATAAAATCATATCTTTTACCTCTTAGTCTAGTTATCCTTGTAGGACCAAATAAATCCATATGTAGGAGTTCTAAAGATTTAGAAGTTGAAATAATATTCTTAGATTTAAAGAAAACTCTTGTTTGTTTATCTAATTGACATGCATCATAAATTTTATCTTTGTCAAAATTAATTTTTGATAAATCAAAAATTAAATTTTTTTTAATGATTTTAAAAAATATGTGCATACTAATATGTGCAAGTCTACGGTGCTAAAGCCAACTAGTTTCATTAATTTTAGCATTCATGACCATAAGACATTGCATATTTTGTATGAAGAGATTATCCAAATCAACCATGTATATATTACCATGCCTATGTCCAATGAACCTAGTGCTAACATCAAAGGAACTAGTTACAATGCACATAGATAATTCAAAAATTACTTTATAATCTTTATCACATAATTGACTAATACTTAAAAGATTATGCTTAAGATCATCTACAAGTAATATATTTTCAATGCAAGTGGAAGGATGATATCAATGTTACTAATACCGATGATCTTCTCTTTGCCATTATTTTCAAAGATGACTATCTTTCCATTCTTGACTTTCAATGTGATGAATTGAGATTCATCACCAGTCATGTGTCTTGAGTATCCACTATCAAGATACCACTTTCATTTTGTTGCTGGGATGCAAGACACACCTGCACATATGAAATCAAGTTTTAACCTTAGGTACTCAAGCTAACTTAGGTTCTTTAGGATTAGTCACAATGGTTTCTTTTGGAACCCATATTTTTTTAATATTTCTATCATTAAATTTATTTGATAAACATGAACAGACTTTATGCCCTACTTTGCCACATTTAAAATTAGTAATATTTGACAATTTTCTTATGGATGTATTGATAAAAATATTTTTCAAAAATTTTTATTTTCTAAGAGTGTTATAGCCAAATCCAACTTTATCATATACAGCTTTTTGACTATCAATGATCATCTGAAATTTATTTGAATTTAATATAAATCTATCAACTATAGGTTTCAACTTGATTACTTCTTCCTTTAGTTTTTTATTTTCTTTTACAAGAGTTTCATTTTGACTTGAAAATTTATCTTTTTTTTTTAATAGAGATTGATTTTTAATTTTAATTCTTTATTTTTGTTATCAACTTCTTATTTTTCTTTAGCTAATACTTAATTTCTTAATTTTGAATTTTTATTTTTTATTCCTAATTCTTTTAGATCATCCAAAAGTTTATGAAAAGCTTTTAGCAGTTCATCATAAGAAAATTTTGGGGGTTACCTTATTTTCATATGCCATATGACACAGATTGGCTTCTTCGTGAGATTCTTCATCTGTGATGGAGTTATCACTGTCGCTCCATATAGCCATCATAGTCTTTTTCTTCTTGAACTTCTTTTGATCTTTCTTGAGCTAGAGATATTCTGATCTGAAGTGATCTGACTTCTTGTACTCATAATAGATGATGGACTGTTCTTTTTCTTTTTCTTTACTTGACTTCTCCTTAACTAGTGGTCTTCTCTTGATCTCTTGTCTCCTTATTTTCATGAAGCGTCTAAATTTTCTGGTGATTAGGGCCAAGTCCTCATCTTCTCGCTATTCTCTGATTTTTCTGTATCTTCTTCTTCTTGAGCTATCGATTTGAGAGTGATAGTCTTCTTTCTTCTGATCTCCTCCTCAAAGTATTGCTTTATGGTCAGCTTGTGAGTCATGAGGGATCCAAGTAACTCCTCCAATGGCAAGATATTTAAATTCTTGACTTTTTGGATTGCAGTGATCTTTGCCTCCCATGATCTTGGTAAAGATCCGAGTACTTTTCTTACAAGATTACTATTAGAATAATATTTACCAAGATTTTTCAAATCATTTATGATGTCAGTGAAATGGATGAATATTTGAGTTATTGACTCTTCGGGTTCTATTTTAAACAGTTCATAGTTGTGCACAAACATATTGATTTTAGACTCCTTTACTTGGTTTGTGCCTTCATGTGTAACTTTTAACCTATTCCAAATTTTTTTAGCTAAATTGTAAATAGAAATACGATTAAATTCATTTGTATCTAAAGTACAATATAAAATATTTATGGTTTTAATATTGAACTGAGCCATTTTCTTATCAAATTTATCCCATTCATCTTCCGACTTAAGGAGAGACACACCATCAATCAATTTAGTGAGTGTGTATGGTCTATTTACTATAATACTCCATATTTTATAGTAAAGTGCTTGAATAAAAATTCTCATCCGAGCTTTCTAATAAGTGTAGTTTGACCCATTAAAAAGTGAAGATCGATTTGTGGATTGCCCCTCAGCAAGAGATGTGCCAAATTGGGCTGCCATTGACCTTTGGCTCTTGATGGTTAAATTAAGTAAGAGCTAGAGTATCGAGCTCTGATACCACTTGTTGTCCAGATATGGAGCTCAAGAAGGAAGGTGAATTGGGTCTTTTAAAAATTTTTAAGATTAGTGCACTTAAGTAATGTGCCAAAATATTGAGTAGAGTGAGTTGATTTGCAATAAAAATGAATTCAAACACAAATAATATGTATGCAAGTATAAAATACAAAGAATAAGTAAAGAGATGCAAGCACAATAAATACAAAAAATTTATAGTGGTTCGGTGCCAACCTTGCACCTACATCCACTTCTCAAGTTTCTACTTAGGAATTCAATCTACTAAACAGATTTCAAAGTTATAATACATCAGACAACTCCGACCCTTGCTATCCAAGTAAGAATACTTATTTTTTAGATACAAGCCAACCCTCAATACTTCGATTTCATATTCGGATCAACCTATCTGAGTTTTAAAACCCCCCAAAACTCAAAAATCCAAATACAATATGAGAAAAACAGGATACAAAAATTTCAGCACAAAATCTCCTTAAATAAACACAATAAATATAATAAAAATATAATACTTAAGGAGAAGAAACTTTTACAGAGCACTGATGCGTAGTCGTTGATAGCACCAAAAATAACTCTACTCACTACGTAGGTAGGATGAGTCGAAATCGTATCCTCAGGGACCTTGGGCTAAGTTGAGATTGCAAAATAAAAGAAAGAAGCATTGTTTTGATTTAGAAAATAAATTATCTTAAAATTAATATAATTAAAAAATAAAAAACTCGAGAGTTTTGAATTAACTTTATACTAGTAGAGTTGTATCTCTTTTTTTTAATTAAATAGATGCGATTAATCTTAGAAAAAATACCTATCTTTTCTCGGTACGCTCCGTACCCGTAGAACACGGTGTGTCTCTGAAAAGTACTAAGTAAACAACTCTTCTTTTTTCGGCACGCCTCATACCTGTAGATCACGGCATGTCTCCGAAAAGTAAAAGTTGTTCCTAATATTAATCTATCAGGAAAGCATAAATAAAAGCATATGAAAGAGAGCAAATAAAGAACTCATGACGATTTAAATAAAAAGCATAATCTTTATTGTATATAAAGAAATACAAGAAAGTTTAGAATAATAAACCCACTCTGTGTCATTATAAAATTTTTTCTCCACTCCCGAGGCTGCTAGCCTAGCTGCTCATGGAGTAGTCCCTTTTCTTCCTCTATGCAAGGCTCTAGAAGAATTTCTGGGCTCCCCCTCCAATGGAAGTACAAAAGTCTTTTTATAGGTGTTAGGAGGGAGGAGTTTTACATGATTTTTCGATGTGGGACTAAAGAAAATACTAAGGACTAAAAGATGGATGGATGAGATGGAAAGATCACAAGCAGATAAAGAAAATACAAATTCTTTCTCTTGAAGTATTTTCAAATATATATTTTTTTCTTTTAATTTTTAGATCCAGCTATCTGTTTGCCACTGTGTCTGCGCGCCCGCAATGCCGCACGAACCCACCATGCCGCACGAACCCATTGTGCTGCGCAAACGATGCCGCGCGTCTGCCATCCCGCGCGTCCGCCATCCCGTGCATCCATCATCCCGCGCGTCCATTAACTGTTTACACTCCTTTACAAAAAGAAACTTTTGTTTCTTTAAAGTGACGTTTATATTCTTTTTGGGTTCCTTGCATAGTATCTTTATTTTCTATAATACCGTATGCATCCTTTTTTTATTTTAATTTTATTTTAAATCTAATTTTTTTCAAACTTGAGTCTTTTTTATTTTCGAATCGGACTCTTTGCTGTAAAACATAAAAAGAAGCATCAAATTTTTAATAAATAAAATAAATTAACTATAATTTTTTGCTTTAAATAACTTAAATTAAGTATTTATCACACCCTCCAATTTGAATTTTGGTCGTCCTCGAGTAAAATATATATATATCAGCATTGTGTACTGACTCGGTCTTGAATAAAAAGTTAGGTTAGGCATCCCAAAAGGTGATGATACCTGATCAGATCATTAAAGAGATACTTCATTGGATTATCAATTTGACCCAATTAGTAGCTGAGTATTAACTAAAGAAATTTCAAGAGCTTTTCTTTCACCAACTCTCCACTTTACTCTTTAAATCCTCTAACTTAATGTGAGAGAGGTTTATTATCTTCTTGTAATTTAGTTTCCTTATTATCCACTATTTTTTTAACATTGCCCATCTTTTTACACGAACCACAACACTTACTTAGGCGAAGGGGCCCAATTACTCAGTAGAAAATCAATATATTTTTTTTAAAAGTAAATTTTAAGAAGAATTTTTGCATACCTCGACCTTTCCACCCAATCTCTCATGAAGCAGATTCTTTATTGAGATCAGTAAGAAGAATATTGTAGAATTACTCCTAAAATTTGATCTAGTCTAAACCCTACCATTCATTGGGTTTTCTTAATAATTTATTCCTCAGTATCTCTAAAATTATCTTGACCATTAATCATTCATTGATTAGGATGCCTAATTGACTCTTAATCAAAATAAAATTTGGATACACAAAACTAATTATTTCTGACCATACTCAAAGATTTGATTAATTTCTTTCCCCCCCAACTTAATCTACATTGTCCTCAATGGAGTAGGAAAGCAAAGAAAATAAAAAGAGAGAGTGTACCTGGGATAATTTTGCTTCAGAAGTTGAAGATAGCTTCATTGATTAATAGGCTCTTATTCTAAATTCTTGCAGCTGCAGTAAAGTAAAAAAAAAAAATATGAAATCGTTGGGTTGCCTCCCAACAAGTGCTAAGTTTTACGTCTTCAGTCAGACGTCATACATACTTGAGCGTGGGGTTTCAATTCTAACGTAGGTGGTGATTCTAAAGATGGGACTATTGGTGTACTGGCTAATGTGGGTAATGGCTCATACTTGATTGTCCATGGAGGAGTGGTTTTATTGTGTGGTGTATCCAACAAGGTGTTAACTTCTTTCATATATCCCTCAAAGTCATACACTCCAAAGTGAGCCAAGTAAGTATCTAAGGGGTCTGGTGCTAGAATTGTGGTGTTGCATCTTCTATAATGTCTTCTAGTGTATTTACTTCGAAGCAACTATCCATTGATGGTCCTTGAGAAGCACCAAACACATTCAGTCTCAGTTTCTTATTCCCAAACGATACGTCCATGACTCCTGTCCTACAATTAATGCATGCATTTGCCGTAGCTAGGAAGGGTCATCCTAAGATAATGAAAATTTATCTTGGGTTACCACTTAGTTCCATGTCGAGAATCAGAAAATCAACTGGAAAGTAAAACTTATCTACCTTGACCAAGACATCCTCAAGCATTCCACGTGATTTCTTAATTGATCTGTCGGCTAACTGTAGTGTGACTGATGTGGGTTTCAGTTCTCCGAATCTAAAAAGTTCATACACCGAACTAGGTAAAAGATTCACACTTGCCCCTAAGTCCAGAAGAGCTTTTTCAATGTGATAATCTCCTATAACACAGAAAATGATGGGGTCTCCTGGGTCCTTAAGCTTTGGAGGAGTGGCATGCTGGAAGACAGAACTAGCCTGTTCAGTGAGGCATACTTTCTTTGGGATTTGTGATCTAGATTTACGTTTTTGGGTGCACAAATCTTTCAAAAATTTGACATAAGCAGGGACCTGTTTGATTGAGTCTAGAAGGGAAAGATTAATTTGGACTTGCTTAAATAATTCCAACATCTCGTCGAGTCTTCCTCCTTTCTTATCTGCAGGAATAGGGGCTTTTAGGGCATCCGAAAATAGGGCTTTAGGCAAGTAAGATGATTTCGGTGCAGTTGGTTCATTCTCTATTTTCAAGTCTTCCTTGTTCTTGTGATTTGGCTTCGGTTAGAGGTTTAGGGTCGGTCTCATTGGTTTTACTAGTGTGTTCAATGACCTTCCCACTTCTCAGAGTCATGATTGATTTGGCATGTTCAGAAAAAATTTCTTGGGTATTAGAGCTCTCAATCACAAATTGCCCTCTTGGGTTGCTCTCGAATTGGCTAGGTAATTTTCCTCCTTCCCTCCTACTGAATGCAGTCGCTAGTTGACCTATTTGGGTCTCTAGCTTAGCAATGGATTGTGTGTGGGAGTTAAGAATCTGAGTGTTGACTTCTAATCGTTCTAGTGCTTTCAAAATTTTTTCCTCAAAAGCTGAGCTGTGACCAGTAGTAGACGGTTAAGAAGCATTTTGAAATTGATGGTATGGTTTATGCTTTTATGTTGGATTCTGATATTGAGGTCGAGGTGCGGCAGGGCCAACCACTGGTTGTGATCTCTAGAAAAAATTTAGATGGTTTCTCCAGTCGGGGTTATAAGTGTTCGAATATGGATCATTTTCTGGTCTGCGAGCTTGTTGGACTTGAGCTTGCTGAACCTACTCGTGCATAAACTCAGAAAATTGAGGTGCGGCCGGACATTCACTAACAAAATGGTTCGGACTTGCACACAATGCACAAACTTCTTGGATTGGGTTAGGTAGAATCAGGGATTGTCCAGTATTTAGAAGACGGTCTAATTTTTGGGACAGTTCATCTACCTTACTGTGGATATCCATGACGTTTCTAATCTGATAAATTCTACTTCTTTTTTGTTGAAGCATGGGTTGTTCTCTAGAGGTGGCAGACATATGATGTAGAAAATTCTCACTAAGTATTTCAAAGAGCTGCCAGGCTTCATCCTCACTCTTTAGCATGAATGTCCCACCACAAGATGCATCAACCATTTGTCGGTGTTTCTCTGATAAACCATCATAAAAATACTGACAAATTTGCCATTTAGGGATAGCATGGTGTGGATATTTACGAATGAGGTCCCTTAACCTTTTTCATGTCTCATAAAAAAGTTCACCCTCCAATTGAAAAAAACTAGTGATAGCTTTTCTAATTTGATTTGTTTTTCTAATTGAAAAGTATTTCTTGAGAAATTTTCTCTGAAGATGATCTCAAGTTGAAATGGTTATAGAGTCTAAGGAGTTTAACCAATGCTTGACTTTGTCCTTAAGTGAGAAAGGAAACAGTTTCAACCTAAGGACATCATCAGAGAAGTTTTAGATTTTTACTGTGGAACAAATTTCAAGAAATTCATCCAAGTATTTGTATGGGTTCTCGTTACTAAGTCCATAGAATGCTGGCAATATTTGAATAATGCTAGACTTAATCTCATATTGGTTAGCTTCTACTGGAGGTGCTTGAATGCATGGAGAGTAGGTATACGAGGATGGAGTGAAATATTCTCTCAATGGACGTGGAGGATTAGCCTTACCAGGTGCAGCCATGTTTCTAACTTGGATAGTCCTAAGAGACTTTTCTAATTCTTCGTCTAATGGTTGCAAGTCGGGTTTTAGTGATCGTCGACCTAACATGCAACTAAAAGGTCTATGTAGGACTATCCTAGTCTGTTAAGGATTATTATTATTATTATTATTATTTAAGAAGAGAGGAGAAGAGAGAAAAGAGTTCTAAAGAAGAAATCCTAAGAAATCCTAAAACTAATAGAAGAATTAGTTGTGGTTAGATTTTAATTACAATCAAGTTAGCACGCAGTGGACTCTCTATCCTAAAGTTACCCTAGTTCTAGACAGCTCCTAACTGTAGTTAGCCTTCAAGCCCTCCAAGTCGAAGCTTGACCAACCAACTGGCCAGATAAGTATAAGGTCGGTGGGAGTCCCCCCGTTGCTTTCCTTAGACACCAATTAAATTGGTCAGGTCAGCGAACGGAATCAATTAAAAACTACCTTCTTTCGGGCCCAGTCGTCCCGTAAACCACTTGCCTAGACACCAGCTAGCTGACCAAGTCTAACCTGATTTAACTCTCAGGGTTATTTGTCCTAATGAGCTCGAAATCCTTAGGGGTCAATGTCTAATTAATTTTAGATTAAAATCTAGGTTATGCAAATGCAAGGGAGTGATTTGTGGGTCAAGAAAGGGTGATCAAATCTCTATCTTATCTTAGTTAATGGGTTGCACCCTTAAAGTTAATTATGGAGATGCAATGTAAAGAAACAAGGTGTCCAATCAAATTAGAAATTTTTATATTTGAGGTTACGCTATTTTAGTTAAGTGTTATGAAATGTCAGTGGTTTTTTTTTTTTAATTCAACCATGCCAAGATCCCCGACAATGGTGCCAAAATTTGATGCGTAGTCATTGATAGCACCAAAAATAACTCTACTCACTATGTAGGTAGGATGAGTCGAGATCGTATCTTCAGGGACATTGGGCTAAGTTGAGATTATAAAATAAAAGAAAGAAGCATTGTTTTGATTTAAAAAATAAATTATCTTAAAATTGATGTAATTAGAAAATAAAGAGTTTGAAAGTTTTGAATTAATTTTGCACTAGTAGAGTTGTATCTCTTTTTTTTAATTAAATAGATACGATTAATCTTAGAAAAAATACTTATCTTTCCTCGGCATGCCTCATACCCGTAGATCACGATGCGTCTTCGGAAAGTACTAGATAAACAACTCTTCTTTCCTCGACACGCTCCGTACCCGTAGATCACGGTGCATCTCCGAAAAGTAAAAGTTGTTCCTAATATTAATCTAACAGAAAAGCATAAATAAAAGCATATGAAAGAGAGCAAATAAAGAACTCATGACGATTTAAATAAAAAGCATAATCTTTATTGCATATAAAGAAATACAAGAAAGTTTAGAATAATAAACCCACTCTGTGTCGTTACAAAATTTTTTCTCCACTCCCGAGGCTGCTAGCCTAGCTGCTCATGGAGTAATCCCTTCTCTTCCTCTGTGCAAGGCTCTAGAAGAATTTCTGGGCTCTCCCTCCAATAGGAGTACAAAAGCCTTTTTATAGGTGTTAGGAGGGAGGAATTTTACATGATTTTTCGATGTGGGACTAAAGAAAATACTAAGGACTAAAAGATGGATGGATGAGATGGAAAGATCACAAGCAGATAAAGAAAATACAAATTCTTCCTCTTGAAGTATTTCCAAGTATATATTTTTTTCCTTTAATTTTCAGATCCAGCTATCTGTTCGCCACTGTGTCCGCACGCCCGCAATGCCGTGCGAACTTGCAATGCCGTGCGAATGATGCCGCGCATCCGCCATCCCGTGCATCCGCCATCCCGTGCGTCCATCATCCCGCACGTCCATTAACTGTTTACACTCCTTTACAAAAAGAAACTTTTGTTTCTTTAAAATGACGTCTATATCCTTTTTGGATTTCTTGCATAGTATTTTCATTTTCTATAATATTGTATGCATCTTTCTTTTATTTTAAGTTTAATTTTTTTTCAAATTTGAGTCTTTTTGATCTATGAATTGGACTCTTTGTATCAACGATCACTTTTTCTGTAAAACATAAAAAGAAGCATCAAATTCTTAATAAATAAAATAAATTAACTATAATTTTTTGCTTTAAATGACTTAAATTAAGTGTTTATCAAGCACCCTCAATGAATTACACACTTGATTGCAGCTAGAGAGTGGTTGGTGAGGTGATTGAATGCTTCTTTTCCTCTCTTTTAGGGCTTTTTGAATTTTTCTCTGATGTGAGCTTTGAATGCTTGCAAACTTATGATTTCTCACTTTAAGAGAGCATTTATAATCACCATTTGCTTTTGAGAATGTCTTAATATGGTTTAGAGTCATTGGAGAGTGTTTAATGAGCATTAAATACATCAAAAATGGGCTGAAAACTAGCCGTTATGCATGCTCACAGAAATGGGACGTCCCATGGGGCATCTAACTGGCAATGGGACGTCCCATGGGATGCCCCAATTGGCCAGATAGAAAGTTCAACTTTCTATTTTGGTCTCAGGATCTCAAGGATCATCTCAGGTGGGTCGTCCCACTGCATGAGTCGTCCCACTATGTGTCATGAGCCAAAATGAAGCGTGCCAGCTACTCAATGAAAGAAGATGACCCAGATGGGTCACCTCATTTTGTGCCAACTCAATTTTTCATACATTTAAGGTCTGAAACTTACCAGAATACTTCTAAATACTTTCAAATGGCTTCAAATCAATTAGATACTCTCAGAAGACTTCAAAAATTTCTCCAACTTGCAGAAACTTTAACTTTGGTACATTTGATGAAGCTTTTAAAACTCAATCTTTTGGACTACCTGAAATATTACAAGAACATTCTTTAAAGATAAAAAATACATTAGTAATCCCTTCAAATGATTTGCGATCATCAAAATTAATTTTTCGAGCAACAGACTTGCACCCTTAATTTATATGATCCATAACCTTAGACACCCAATAATTGAAGTCTCATGAATCTTATTCATGTAGGTTATTAGTAGGTAATTAAGTTAGAATTAACTTATCAAATAAGTAATTCCAACAGAAAGAGAAATTGGGTCTAACCATGTGCTAGCAAGGTTACCATGAACCCAATGAATTTTTCTAAACCTAATTGACACTTCATAAGCTCAATTTCTTATTCCAGAACTAATCTCTTTGTTGTGTGACCTCATAGGTTCAATTCTATCTGGTAGTGAAATATACAATAATCTCTATCATCATATCATTGAAACTCTTTTCAATAGATCAGAATAATTCCACTCTAACTCAAACAAGGATTGTCGATCCAAAACAACCTTAGTGAGTTCTCACAATTCATCAGTAATACCTAGCAGTATATAGTGACAATCCAGTAAAACTGTAATGGACCTCTAGGTATAGTTAACATGTGATTTAGTCCTTCTATCGTGAGTTCTGACTAGATGGAAGGTCATGGATAAATTATCAAACCTCAACATTAGTCATATGATAGATTGATTAGCTCAAGTCCAGTTGTGACTTCTATGAAAATTTTTTTCCATCAATCACACTGCTGTGACCACAGACTCTTGGACTTAGCCTCTCAAATTTCATAGGACTACTCCTCTCTATCGAGATCGATAGATCCTATCTTGATGTGCATCCTACTCTTACAGTGGACCAACTGTCGCCAACATCCACTACAAGGGTTCATTGAGATCCATGTTTATGTGTCAATCAAACTTCAGCAGCCTCACTGCGAGTAACAGTACCATCTCAAGTCAAAAAATCAGTCACACAACTACAGCATCGAGATAATCACTGACGATTGAATATAAATCTAAATGATCTCTCGTATGGTCACGCTCAGTGTCAGTTATTCTCTAACAACCACCTGCACTTGTCGCCCTGTGTCTCTACACAGTAGATTAGAGATCCATCTATATCGAAAGAAGTGATTTGTGCACCAATTTATCTGGATATATCACCGCCCTCATGATGATCCTATGATCGGGAGCCTTTAAGAATTAAATACATGTTTCTAATTCTCAATACTTTGAGAATATGTATCGAAACTAATTTCATAGACGATTCAAGGACACATTACACTTGAATGAAAAAGAACTTACCCCTTTTATTGATTATATCAATATATTAAGTATAAAATTATATCCTAGATTCATTACAATGTGTCAGTCATATTGACTTCTAGGACATACATCTAACAATCTCCCACTTGGATAAAAGCCAATTGGCCACAAATCTAAGTCCCATCTTTTCAAGGTGGACTTTCATTTTCAGTTGCTCAACTGCTTAGTCAGCAGGTCTGTCATATTGTCCGCAGAGTCTACTCTTCATACCTCGATATGAGGTAGTCGCGTACACTGCTGCTCTATGTATTTAGACTTCTGGTGAGATCTTAGGCTCCTTAGCAAGGGCTATGGTGCCATTGTCTTTGCAGTACTGTGTCATGGTATGACATCCAGTTCTACAACTAACATCAGAGCCAAAATTCATTCGATACATCTATAGCATATTCAAACTCTATTGATCGTATATTCAGAATCCTTCTAATATATCGAATAAGAATACACCCTCAACTCGCAACTCAGAATCCCCTCCAAAGATCAAGAACAAATTCTTAGTCATTCTTAAGTACTTAAGGATATTCTTCATAGCTATTCATTGCTCCTTGTCTGGATTCAAATGATATCTACTTGTGATATTCACAGCAAGGATAATATCAGGTCGAGTACATAGCATGGCATACATGAGGTTTTCTATTGTCGAAGCATAAGGAATCCTACTCATGTGCTGAATCTCCTCAGATATGGTCGGACACATCGTCTTGGAGAGACGAATACCATGCCTAAGAGATAAAAGACCTCTCTTGGAGTTTTTGATACTGAACCTCTTCAGCACCTTTTCTATGTACAGCTTTTGTGATAGGCCAAGCATCCGTTTAGATCCATCCCTATAGACTTTTATTTCGAGAATATGGGATGCTTTCCCTAGATCTTTCATGGATAATTTTTTGGACAATCATCTTTTGACCATGATCAGCATAAAAATATCGTTTCCAATGAGAAGAATATCATCTACGTACAATACAAAGAAGGTGATCACACTCCCACTGATCCTCTTATAAACTCAAGGTTCCTTTTCATTTTTTATGAAGTCAAATGATTTGATTGCCTCATCAAAATGATGATTTCAACTTTGAGAAGCTTGCTTTAATCTGTATATAAATCTTTACAGCTTGCAGACTCTATGATCACCATCACCGGATGTGAAACTCATAGACTGCTCCATATAGATATCTTCCTCAAGATATTCATTCAAGAAAGTAGTTTTCACATCCATCTGCCAGATTTCATAATCATAATGAGCTGCAACAGTAAGCAAAGTGTGGATGGATTTTGGTATAGCTACAGGTGAGAAGGTTTTCTGATAGTCAATGCCTTCGTACTGACTATAACCTTTAGCCACAAGCTTAGCTTTATAGGTCTCTACCTTACCATCAGCATCTATCTTCTTTTTGTTAATCTATTTATATCTAATAGGTACAATACCTTCAGGTGGATCCACTGAAGTCCAGACTTGATTTGAGTGTATCGAGTTAATTTCTGACTTCATAGCATCTAACCATTTCTCGAAATCGATGTCAGATATTGTCTCATCAAAGGTATTGAGATCATTACCATGACCCCTATCTTCCATAAGAAATATTTTCTTTACTTCCTCCGTAAGCATACCCATGTACCTTTCAGGAGGTCGGAAGATCCTGCTAGATCTACGAGGTGGCAGAGGAACATCAACTACTGGCTCATGGACTACGGGTTTCTGATGATCTATAGCTCTAGACTCTTTAGAGATCTTCTCTTCGAGTTCCACTAACCTCCCACTACCGCCATCCTGGATAAACTATTTTTTCAGGAACACAGTATTTCGACTCATAATTACATTGTGGTCTTATGAAAAGTAGAAATATTATCCCATAGATTCTTTTGGGTACCCTATAAAGTGAGCTATAATAGATCTATCCTCCAACTTTTCTAACATCTGTCTCTTGATATAGGTCAGACATCCCCAAGTCTTAAGATAACCTAGACTCAGCTTCTTACCGAACCATATCTCATACGGTGTGGTAAGAACAAACTTTGAAGGAATCCTATTCAACAAGTGAATGACAGTTAACAAGGCATGTCTTCAAAGAAATAAGGGTAGATCAGTGAAGCTCATCATGGATCTGACCATATCCAATAGAATCATATTCCTCCTTTCGGATACTCCGTTGAGCTGAGGTGTTCCAAGAGGGGTCCACTGAGAGACTATGCCGTTGTTTTTAAGATATCTCAAAAATTTTTGACAAAGATATTCACCTCCTCGATCAGATCGAAGAACCTTAATGGGTTTGTCTGTCTGCTTTTCTACTTCATGCCTGAATTTTTTGAACTTTTCAAAGGCCTCAGACTTGTGTTTCATGAGATACACATACCTGTATCTAGACAAATCATCGATAAAGGTAATGAAGTAGGTATAACCACCCCTGGTCTGCATATCAAATGGCCCATACACATTGGCGTGTATCAGGATAAGTAACTCTGTGGCCCTTTCCCCATGTCTTATAAAGGGTAACTTGGCCATCTTTCTTCGAAGGCAGGATTCGCAAGCTGGATACGACTCTGGGTTAAGAGAGCCAAAGATTCCATCATTTTTCAGTCTGTTTATCTTATCCTCTCCAATATAACCTAGTCTATGGTGCCATAAGTACATTAGGTTAATTTCATCTCTGGATCTCTTTTGGCCTACGGCACTCACCATTTGCTCGTTTAGGTTCACATTCGCATCAACATGCAAGTGATAAAGACTGTCAATTAAAAGACCTCGTGCAATCAATTTATTTCATAAATAAATGAAATAAAAGTCTTTATTGAAATAAATTTTAAAACTTTTCTGTGCTAGCACAGACACAGAAATTAAATTCTGACTAGCTACAGAAATATAATAATAGTCTTTTAAATCTAATCTAACATCAGACGGTAATCGAAGAGGATAAGTACCAACAACCTCTGCAGCAACCTTTGCTCCATTGCTGACCCGAAGGATCATGTCACTTTTTCTCAACCTTTTACTTTCTATCAGATCTTGCATTGAGGTACATATATAAGCACTCGAGCCAAAGTCCAATACCCAACTAGAAGTAGAAGAAATTGTAAGGTTAAATTCTATTATGAGCATACCTTCGAAAAATTTATCATCCTTTTTGGTCTTTAGGCTCTCCAGGTATTTGGGACAGTTTCTCCTCCAGTGACCTTCAGCATGACAGTAGAAATATTTTTCTCTTGCCTCAGCTGTCTTTGGACCATCCTTCTTCAGTTTGCTCTCTTTCTTCTACTTCTTCATGAATTTAACCTTCTTCCTTTCAGTAGACTTTCTATTGGAAGAAGAAGTTCGCTCCACAGTGAGAACAGTACTCCTTGAACTCTTCAAGGTACCCTCCGTTGTGACAAACATGTTGACAAGTTCAAGAATAGTGCAGTCAAGTTTGTTTATATGAAAATTCACGATGAATTGACTATATGAACTAGTAAGGGATTGAAGGATCAGATCTATCTGCAATTTCTTTTGCATATCAAGCTCGAGCTTTCCAAGCTCCTCAATATCCTTCATCACTATCATACAGTGCTCATGGACAGACTGCCCCTCGCGCATCTTGAGGTTGAAGAGTCTCTTTGATACTTCGAAGCGTGCAGTACGGCTTTGCTCACCACACAACTCTTGTAGGTGAGTGATCATAGTTTGGACGGTGGACATATCTCATACTGACTTTGCAACTCGTTTGACATAGATGCCAGCACATAACACTTAATCTGACTATTTTTATCTGTCCACTTCTCAAAGACAGCTCTCTGTTCAGCGGTAGGACGATTTGGTAACACAACAGGATCCTGATCGAGAACATGGCTTAATTTTTCTGAGGTCAGAATAATCCTGAGATTTCTGAGCCAGTCTTTATAATTATTACCAGTCAAATGATTAGTTTCAAGGATGCGTGCTAGAAGGTTTGAAGCTGACATGATGGTTTAACTGCAAGAGTAGAGATTCAAATTAAACTTTTATACTTAATATTTTAATTTACTTCTAAGGATTTAAGATGCAAATAATGACTCTCACTAATTTTTTAAATTCTTCTACTCCCTGAAAAGGAAACGACAATCCTGATGCGACAAAAGATTCCTAATGGGTGCTGCGGTCCCACCGATGACATGCACTTCACCTAACAGTTACTGATAACATGTACATCGATGCGTAGGCAACTCCTTGCCCAGATGCTTCACTAAGCATGTTGCAGCGACTTAATCTCTAAGTCATATAGGCTCACCTAACAGTTATTACCCATACTTCTTAGTTAAGCACGACCCACCATTCACAAGCAGATGCAAGACCGCCATTGGGTCTCTCACCTAACAGTTATTGGATCCAACCCCATCCTTACCCTGGAGCAACTCTTTACTAATAGAGTGGTTGCGTGTTTTCGATGTAACTGAACTACTATGATCAACCGAGAACAGTCAACGTCGGTAGCACGCCCACACATCTACAACAGTGGAGGACCTATGGACTTAATATTTGTAAGAAAATTTAAGTTTAGGTCTTATCTAATTAGTCATCGTATGATCGATCTAAGTGGCATGGGCTAAACCAGATTGCTAAGCAATCTAATTCAAGTCCCAATCTTTCAAATTGGCCAGATAAGTGGAGATCGGTGGGGGTCCCCCCGTTGCCTTCTTAAGACATCAATAGATTGGCCAGATCGGCTAACGAAATTAATTAAATAACTACATCTCATTAACTTGCCTTAGACACCAATAGGTCGATTGAATAGAATTGGTTAGCTCAAACAAATCAGGCTCAAACTAACGAGCCAAATTAGGTCCTTAGGTTGATCGATTCTACATATGAAATTCAATCGATTTGATCAAAAATAATTGTATGATCATTAACTTAATTGATCTGACTTTTATCAATACTTGACTTGGTTTGATCAATTATTTAATCAAATTAGATCCATATGGCTCAAATCAAAAATCTTAAATGCAATCCTATTATATGACTTAATTTATGATTTTTTCATAACAAAAATCCTCATGCACAAACATAAATTTCAGATTCTAAAATCATATTTCAGATCTAAATTCATTACATAAAAATAAGTTTTAGAATATAAAAATAATTTTTAGATTTTAACAAATAAACATATATCATATATATGCATGTAAAATCAGATCTAAACAAAATTTCAGATCTTAACATGATGTCATATATCTCATATACTAATCATGGATTAGGTTAAAAATAAATTTATGATCTAAAAATATAATTATATATCACACATATGCATCAAAATTCAGATCATAGAAAAAGTTTAGGTTTTATGCATGCATCTATGTATCACATGAATATGAACTAAAACTCTTTCTAAATCAAAATTCAGATCTATGCATGCAATTATATATCATCTATATGTTGTAATATTAAATTTAAAATCAAATTTTATATTAGATGATCTATCTATACATCTCATGCATCAAAAAAAAATTAATTTTAAATTTTTTTAAAAAATATATATGTCAAAATTCAGTATATGAAAATTCGTGGCTCTGATACCACTGTTGGAATTCGGAGCTTGGTGCATGCATATGTATTTCAAAATTTTTATTTTTTAAATATCGCAGTAGAGAATAAGATTAAAATATTTTTAATCTAAATTTTATATGTATAAAGATATAAAACTATATAGATCTATTTTATATGCTGAAATTCATATTGTGATCAAATTACATACCTGTTTCGTAATCTCTTTCTTCAAAACTGGATCTGAAAGAGATGAGACTCTCTGTTAGCCGTACAAGTATTCGATCTCTATGAGTATCCACTCAGAATCAGTCTGAAATAATCTTCTATAATCTGAATTTTGGTCAACCTGCTGAATCTGAATGAAGCCTGGATCACGATCAACACTTGATCTTTCTCCTTGATCTTCTTCTTTTTCTCTGTTCTAGAGTTTTTCCTTACTATGTACTATTACCAGATGCTAGAAACTAGCAAGGAAGAGGTATCCAAACTTTTTTGGGCATGAAACTCTTTGGGATGCGTGTCCCAAGGAAGGGGTGTATAGAACATCCAAGAGAAGAGAAAGGGAGAGGAAGAGAGGGTGTGGGGAGAGTCTTTGAGTGTGAGGTACTACTGATTTTGATACTCTAGGAATCTTAGAGGAGGTCCCTTTAAATGGGCATAAGGATTGAATCCTATTCAATCTCATAATATAAATCCTACTTGCATTAGGATTTCTATTAACTTAAGTTATCCAACTTACATTAGGAAGCCCATTAGGTACCAACTATTGGAGTCCTTGAACCTATAATTAGACACCCTCTTTTACACCCAAGAGACAACCCATATGAAAATCAAAGGTCCTCTAATTAATGGACACATCAAATTGATTAAATCAAAGTGGCATCCCATACTAACTATCAAGGAGATTCATAAGAGACTTACACCCTTAATTTATATGATCCATAACCTTAGATACCCAATAATTAGAGTCTCATGAATCTTATTCATGTAGATTATTAGTAGATAATTAAGTTAGAATTAACTTATCAAATAAGTAATCTCAACAAAAAAAAGAATTGGATCCAAGCATGTGCTAGCAAGGTTAGCATGAACCCAATGAATTTCTCTAAATCCAATTGATACTTCATAAGCCCAATTTCTTATTCCAAAATTAATTTCTTTGTTGTGTGACCTCATAGGTTCAATTTTATCTAGTAGTGAGATATACAATGATCCCTATCATCATATCATTGAAACTCTTTTCAATGGATCAAAAATTCAATCAAAGATTGTCGATCCGAAACAACCCTAGTGAGCTCTCACAATCCACCAGTGACACCAAGTAGTATGTAGTGGTAACTCAGTAAAACTAAAATGAACCTCTAGGTATAGTTAACATATGATTTAGTTCCTCTATCGTGAGTTTCGACTAAATGGTAGGTCATGGATAAATTGTCAAACCTCAACATCAGTCATATGATAGATTGATTAGCTCAAGTCCAGTTGTGACTTCTATAAAAAAAAATTTTCATCAATCACACTGCTGTGGCCACAGACTCTTGGACTTAGCCTCTCAAATTTTATAGAGCTACTTCTCTCTATCAAGATCGATAGATCCTATCTTGATACGTACCCTACTCTTATAGTGGACCAACTATCACCAACATCCACTACAAGGACTCATTGAGACCCATGTTTATGTGTCAATCAAACTTCAGCAGCCTCACTACGAGTAGTAGTACCATCTCAAGTCAAAGAATCAGTCACATAACTACAGCATCGAGACAATCACTGATGATTGAATAGAAATTCAAGTGATCTCTCGTATGGTCACGCTCAGTGCCAGTTATTCTCTAACAACAATCCGCACTTATCGTCCTATATCTCTACATAGTAGATTAGAGACCCATCTATCCTGAAAGAAGTGATTTGTATGCCAGTCTATCCAGATCTATCATCGTCCTCATAATGATCCTATGATCAGAAGCCTTTAGAAATTAAGTACATATTTCTAATTCTCAACACTTTGAGAATATATACCGAAACTAATTTCATGGATGATTCAAGGACACATTACACTTAAATGAAAAAGAATTTACTTTTTTTATTGATCATATCAATATATTAAGTATAAAATTGTATCCTAAATTTATTACAATGCATCAGTCATATTGGCTTCTAGGACATACATCTAACACTAAGCTCATCCATGAGTGCTCTACCTCCTTCCCCATTCTCTTCATCCAAACTCCTTGTCTTCCTCCTCCTCTAAATCCATCTATGAGGCTTTTGACATCATCCTCCCTTTCCACGCCAACATTCATGATACCACCCCCCCTCATATGGCAATTTCCTCCATCTCTATCTCCATCTTTTTCTTTTGTGACAATCCATCTAATATGAACAAAAGATATTTTCGTTTATTGAAATAAAAAATTAACACTGTTAGTTGGTAATATACATACATACATACATACATACATACATACATATATATATATGTATATATGTATGTATGTCTGTATGTATATATATGTATGTATGTATGTATGTTTGTATGTATACATACATACATACATAGATATGTATACATACATACATACATACATACATACATACATACATACATATATATATATATATATATATATATATATATATATATATATATATATATATGTATGTATGTATATGTATGTATGTATGTATGTATACATACATATATACATATATACATACATATATATATGTGTGTGTGTGATGTATGTTGTAGCACAATAAAAATAATCCTACTCACTACTATGTAGATAGGATGAGTCAGGATCGTATTCACAGAGATCTTAGATCGATTATTCTGAAAACATAAAAAAAAAAAAAAAGAATAATAGATTACAAGAAGCTAAGAAAGAAATAAAGAGATTGTAATAAAAATATTTGTCATTGATTAAATAAAGAAGCATACAATGAAAAAAAAAATAAAAGTTTGATATAAGAATAATGAAACCAAGTTGATCTTCTCGCTGTGTCTGATAGTGGATGTGCCTCCTTGAATCTTTTGTCTTCCTCTATGCAGACAATGGTAAGATGGCTGGAAAGTTTGGTCTAGAAACTTCAAAGAAGAAAGATAAATGAAAGAGGGTATATGAAAGAGAAAAGATAGCAGCACTAGAATTAGGATCTCTCCTAGATTTGATGGAAGGCGTGCTAGGGTTAGTACCTCTCCTAGACTTATGAAATGAGAGGAAGAGAATGAAGCTTGAAGAGAACTTAGGGTTGGCTTGATAGAGAAGAAGGAGGCGTTGAGGTGTATTTATAGAAGAGAAAATGGAGCTTGGGATTTAAGAAAGAAAAGAAGTTGGTGTGGTTGATTTCTCATGAATAAGGACCCAAGAGAATTTAGAATTTCATAAAGAAAGGTGGGAGCGTGAATAAGAACTCTTAGATCAAGCCTCTTGCTTCTCCCCAATTGATTAATAAGTTTTGTTCACACTTAGTTTCATTTATCTTCTAATCTGAATCCTTGATTAGAAAGGTTTCTTCTGATCCGTTGATCTTTAAGTCGTGTTCATACTGAAATAGGAGTTTGTTGTCTGGTTCACTCAAATCTGAGTCGATTTGAGTCTAATTTAAATCGTATGAATCTAAACTTTCAATCACCTGCAAAATAGACTAGAGAGCATCATATTTTAATAAAATAATATCAATTATTATAATATTTAATACTTTTAGTGACTTAAATTAAATGTTCATCACACCTCCTAACTTGAACTTTACTCATCTTCAAGTAAAATAGATAATTAGCATTGTGCATCAAATTATCCTTGAATCGAAAGTTATCCTAGACACTCTTAAAGACAGTTGATACTCAGCCAGACCATTAAAGAGATACCACATTGGTTTATCAATTCAATTCAATTAGTGGTTGAGTATTAGCCATAAAAATTTTTAAAAATCTTCTTTCATCAACTCCCCACTCTATTCTTTAAGTCCTCTAACTTAATGTGGGTCTGGTGTAGTGTCTTTTTGTAGTTTATTCTTCTTATTTTTTTCTCTTCTTCTTCTTTTTCTCTTTTTTTTTCAAATATATACAGTCGGTGCAATGCTCTAACCCTTTAAGCTTTCTAATTAATTCTTGTAGTGAGCTTTAGGCCAATGACTTTCAAACCAGTTGGCTTTAGGGCATTGGGTGTAAAAATATCTCTCAGACTTATTGACTCGAGTCAGAAAAGCTATGAGTTAAGACTGACTCTATAAGAGGTTTCTTCATATTCTTACCTTTTGATATGAACAACAACGCTTACTTAAGTGAAGGAGCCCAGTTACTTAGTTAGAAATGCTAAATTTTTTTTTTAAAAAAATAGATTTTTTTTACATACTTTGATATTTTCATCCATACCCATATGAAGCAGATTCTTCATTGAGATATGTAGGAAGAGGATTCTAGAATCACTTCAAAATTTAATCTGATCTAAATTCTATCATTAATTGGATGTCCTTAATAATTTTTTCTTCAATATCCCTAAAATTATCTAGACCATTAATCACTTATTGATTAGGATGCCTAGTTAACTTCAAATCGAGATAAAATTTAGATATACAAAGCTAATTATTTCTGATCATACTTGAAGATTTAATTAAATTAGTTATTCTTCCCCTAACTTAATTTTCATTATCTCCAATGAAAGAAAAGAAAAATTATAAAAAAATATAAAAGAAGGGATACCACTTGATTTGCTGTTGTTTGCAGGTTCTTTCATATTTTTCAAGAGCTCTCGTCAGATGTTGATGATGTTCTTCCCTCAACTTAACTAGTCATCCTTATTAGATTCCTACAAAATAAAAAAATCTAGATAACTAAAAAATAAAATATTAGGTTGCCTCCCAACAAGCGCTAAGTTTAAGATCTTTAGTTAGATTAAGCCAAAGTTTAATTATAGATTGGATCTTATAATTCAATTGAGTCAACTTGTTTGCCATCTTTGATTTCATCCACATAATGTTTCAATTGTTGGTCATTCACTTTGAAGATATTTTTCTATTTAGGATCTTTGATTTTAATTACTCTATGAGGGAACACCTGAGTTACGATATATGGTCCATCCCAATGTGAATGAAGTTTTTCAGAGAATAGTCGCAATCTCGAATTATAAAACCATACTTTTTGATTAGGTTCGAATATTTTTGTAAAATATATTTATCATGATAAGCCTTAGTTCGAGCCTTATAAATTCGTGAACTCTCGTATGCTTCATTACGTAGCTCTTCTAATTCGTTCAATTGTAGTCTCCTATTACTATCCATATTTTTCATGTTAAATTGAATTGCTTTATAGCCCCAAATATGCAATGTTTTAGCTCTACTGACAGATGACAGACTTTTTCAAAAATGAGCCAGTAAGGAGACATTCCTATCAAAATTCTGTATGCAGTGTGGTAGACCCATAATGCATCATCTAATCGTTCAGACCAATCTTTTCTATCCGATCTAACCATCTTCTCAAGAATTTATTTTATCTCCCTATTGAAGACTTCCACTTAGCTACTAGTTTGGGAGTGGTATGGTGTGGCAACTTTGTGAGTGATTCTATATTTTTTTATTAAACTTTTAAAGTATCTATTCGTAAAGTGTGCACCTCCATCACCAATAATGACTCTTGGACAACTGAATCGACTTAAAATATTCTATTGGATGAATTTGATTACCATCTTGTGATCATTTGTCCTGATTGCCATAGCCTCAACCCATTTAGATACATAATCTACCACAACTAAAATATATTCGTATCCATAGGATGGAGGAAAGGGGTCCATAAAATCAATTCTCCAAACATCAAAAACTTTCATGACTAAAATGAGGGATAGAGGCGTCATGTTTTTTCTAGAAATATTCTCTGTCTGCTGACAGCACAAGCACTCAAAGTAAAATTTATGTGTATCCTTAAATAATATCGGTCAATAAAAATGACTTTGTAACACTTTCACGATCATTCTCTTCTCACTAAAGTGTCCCCCGCATGCATGAGAGTGGCAAAAGATAAGTATACTTTGATACTCACTCTCAGAGACATAGCATCAAATTACTTGGTTAGGGCAACATTTGAATAATTTAGATTTCTCTCAATAATAATATTTGATCTACGAGAAAAATCAATTCTTCTTCTATTTTGTCTAATGAAAAGGAACTTGCCCTATTGCCAAATAGTTAATGATGAGGGCAAACCATGGGATTTGGTTAAAGGAGATTGTAAAAAATTGTTCGTCAAAAAATTTTTCTTTGATCTCATCTGTACCCATCATGTGATCAACTATGATTCTAGAAATATGGTCAGCTACCATATTTTCAAAACTCTTCTTGTCTCAAATTTTTAGATCAAATTCTTGGAGCAAAAGGATCCATTTAATCATTCGTGGTTTACTATCTTTCTTTGAGAGTAGATGTTTCAGAGCTGCGTGATTAGAATATACTAAAATCTTAAATCCTAACAATATAGATGAAATTTATCAAGGGCAAATACTATTGTTAGTAGCTTTTTTTTCTATCATGGTGTAGTTCAATTGGGCATCAGATAGAGTTTTGCTAGCGTAATAGATCATATGTGGCTCCTTGTTGATTCTTTGACCTAAGACGCCTCCTATTGCGAAATCAGAAGTGTCACACATGATTTCAAATGAAAAGGACCAATCAGAAAGTTTTATTATGGGTGCTATTGTCAGGATTATTCATAACATGTGGAAGGCTTGTAGATATTCTTCATTAAAGACAAATGGTGTGTCCTTGACCAGCGATTATACAAAGGTCTCGATATCTTGTTAAAATTTTTGATAAAGCATCTGTAAAATCCAGCATGATCTAGGAAGGATCATATTTATCGAACCAAAGTAGGAGGTGATAGTTTTGAGATGACCTCGATTTTAGCTTTGTCTACCTCAATCTTCCTTTCAGAAATAATATGTCCCAATATGATTCTTTTTCGAACTATGAAATGGCTCTTTTCCTAACTTAAAATCAAATTTATCTCTGTGCAATGCTCAAAGACTTTGGAGAGGTTAATGCAAACAATCCTCAAAGGTGGTTTCAAATACAGAGACATCATCCATGAATACTTCAAAATATTTATCCATCATATCTGAAAAAATGACCAAGATGTACCATTGAAATGTAGTGGATGTATTGCAAAGCCCGAACGACATACACCAAAAAGTGAAAGTACCATAAAGGCAAGTGAAGATGATCTTCTCTTGGTCATTCGAGAATACAGGTATCTAATTGTATCCCGAATAACCATCCAAAAAATAAAAAAAATATTGACCTGCTAGCCATTCTAGGATTTGATCGATAAAGGATAATGAAAAATGGTCCTTCCTAGTAATAGTATTTAGTTTTCTATAGTCAATGCACACTCACCAACTAGATGGTGTGCAAGTGAAAAGCAATTCACCTTCTTCATTCTCCACCACAGTAATACCTGATCTTTTAGGCACTACTTAGGTAGGGCTGATCTATTTACTGTCGGATATAGGATAGATGATTTCAGTATCTAACCATTTTATCACCTCTTTCTTTACTACTTTTTGCGTGTTTGGATTCAGTCTCCTCTGCATGTTTCGATGGATTTGGTATTTGCCTCACAATGAATGCGGTGAATACAGATGGAGGGGTCAATTCCTTCCAGATCAGCAATGGATCAGTCGATAGTCTCTTTATTTTTCTTCAGAATACTAACCAATTGTGCTTCTTGATCCGGGGTCAAGTCTGATGCAATGATCATCAGAAGGTTGTCATTAGTTTCTAGGAATGCATACTTGAGTATAGCTGGAAGTGGCTTTAATTCTAGTGTAGATGCTGATTCTAATGACGGGGTCGTGGGTGTATCGACTAATATAGACAATGGCTCGTACTTGATTGTCCAAAGGAGAATAGTTTCAGCATTTGATGTATCAACTAGAGTGTTTACTTCTTCTCTACCTCCCTCCATATCATAGTCATCCACTCCAAAGTGCATCAAGTAGGTGTCTTGAGAAGCATGTGCAAAAATTATTAATGTTGCTTCCTCTATGATGTCCTCGAATGTATCTATTTTGAAGTAACTATTCGTTGATGGTCTCTGAGATGCATCGAATACATTCAGTCTCAATTTCTTATTTCTAAATGATACGTCCATAACTCCTGTCCTACAATTGATGTACGCATTTGCCATAGCTAGAAAAGTCTGCCTAAGATAATGAAAATTTGCGTTGGATTGCCACTCAATTTCATGTCAAGAACTAAAAAATCAACTGAAAAATAGAACTCATCTACCTTGACCAAAATATCCTCGATCATTTCACATGGTGTCTTAATTGATCTATTAGCTAATTGCAAAGTGATCGATGTGGGTTTCAGTTCTTCAAACTCAAAAAGTTCATATATCGAGCTAGGTAAAAGGTTCACACTGACCCCTAGGTCCAGGAGAGCTTGTTCAATGTAAAAATCTCTTATAATGCAAGAAATGGTAGGGGCATCTGGATCTTTAAGCTTTGAAGTGGTAGCGTGCTAGAAGATAGAGCTAGCTTGTTCGATGAGGCATACTTTTTTTTGAAAGTGTAATCGAAATTTACGTTTTTGGATGCATAATTTCTTTAAAAATTTTGCATAAGTTGGGACCTATTTGATTGCATTTAGAAGGAGGAGATTAATTTGGACTTGCTTAAACAATTCTAATATCTCATCGAGTCTTCCTCCCTTCTTATCTGTAGGAGTAGGAGCTTTTAGGGCACTCGAAAATGGGGCTCTAGGTAAGTAAGGTGATTTCAGTACAGTTTGTTCATTCTCTACTGTTGGATCCTCCTTGTTCTTGGGTGATTCGGGCTTGGTCAGAGGTTTAGGATTGGTCTCATTGGTTTTACTCACGTATTCAATAACCTTCTCACTTCTGAGAGTCATTGATTTGGTGTGTTCAGAAAATATTTCTGGGACATTGGAGCTCTCAACCATAAATTATCCTCTTGGATTGCTCTCAGGTTGGCTAGATAATTTTTCTCCTTCCCTCCTACTGAATGCGGTTGCTAGTTGACCTAATTGAGTCACTAGCTTAGCAATGAATTACGTGTGGGAGTTAAGGGTCTGGGTGTTGACTTCTAATCATTCTAATACTTTCAGAATCTTCTCCTCAAAAGCTGAGCTATGACTAATGGTAGACGGTTGTGGAGCATTTTGGAATCGGTGGTATGGTCCATGCCTATATGTCAAGTCTTGATAGTTGGATCTAGATATAGCACGGCCAACCACTGGCTGTGATCTCCAAAAAAAATTTGAATGGTTTCTCCAGTCGGAATTATAAGTATTTGAATATAGATCATTTTCTGGTCTATGAGCTTGTTGTGTTTAAGCTTGCTGAACCTGCTTATGCACAAACTCAGAAAATTGAGGTGCAGTTGGGCATTCACTAACAAAATGGGTTAGGCTTGCACATAATGCATAAACATCTTGGACTGGGTTAGCTGAAATCGGGGAGTATCCACTGTTCAGGAGACGATCTAATTTCTGAAACAATTCATCTACCTTACTGTGGATATCCATGATGTTTCCAATCTGATAGATTCCACTTTTTTTCTATTGAAGCATGGGCTATTCTCTAGAGGTGGCAGACATATGATGCAGAGAGTTCTCACTAAGTGTTTCAAAAAGCTGTCAAGCCACATCCTCACTCTTTAGCATGAGTGTTCCACCACACGATGCATTGATCATTTATCAATGTTTCTCCAATAGACCATGGTAGAAACACTGAACAAGTTATTATTTAAGGATAGCATGGTGGGGGCATTTACGAATGAGATCCCTTAACTTTTTCCATGTCTCATGAAAAAGTTCACCATCCAATTGAAAAAAACTAGTGATGACTTTTCTAATTTGATTTATTTTTTCAATTGAGAAGAATTTCTTGAGGAACTCTTTCTGAAGATGGTCTCAAGTTGAAATGGTTATAGAATTAGGGAGTTCAACCAATGCTTGGCTTTGTTTTTAAGTGAGAAAGAGAATAGTTTCAACTTAAGGGCATCATCGAAGAAGTTTTAGATTTTTACTATGGAGCATATCTCAAAAAATTCATCCAAGTATTTGTATGAATCCTCATTCGACAATCCATAGAATGATAGTAGCATTTGAATAATACTGGACTTGATTTCGTATTATGCCGTCTTCATAGGAGGAGGCTGGATACATGACGAGTAGGTATAAGATGAGGGGGTAAAGTACTCCCTTAATTATTGTGGTGGGTCAGTCACTTGATTTGGATCCATGATTTTGACTCGATTTGTTCGAATTATTCTTTCTAATTTTAGGTCCAGTGGGTGTAAATCAGGTTGTAATGATCGACGTCCTAGCTTTCATCCAAAAAATCTCATTGAGTTTTAATTTCAGTAGGTTTTTTTTTTGAAAGAGAAGAGGAGAAAAGGAGGAGGAAGAGAGAAAAAAGTTCTAAAAAAGAGTACCTAAAGAGTCCTAAGGCTAAGACGAGAGACAAAAATTAATTAGGTTTGATGTTTTTAGTTAACAGTCAAGTAGTTTAATCAATCCTGACTATGGGTTATCCTAGATCTAGACAACTCCTAACTACTAAGGTCATCTTCGAGCACTCCAAGTAACAAACTAGCCATTCAACTGGTCAGATAAGTGTAAGATTAGTGGAGATCCCTCCGTTGTTTTTCTTAAACACCAACTGACTTGGCCAAGTAAGCGAACAGAACTAATTAATAAACTATTTTTCTTTAGGATGTAATCTCTGAACCACTTTTTTAGACACCAGTTAAACTGACTAACCTAAATCCAATCCAACTTTTAGGGTTCCTTATCCTACTGAGCTCGAGAGTCCTTAGGAGTCGACGTTTAATTAATTTTAAGTTGGAGGCTTAGGTCAATGTAAATGCAGGATTATGATTTGTGGGCCAAGGAAGGATGATCAAATTCCCACCTTATCTTGTTTAATTGGGTTAAGTACCTTTAAAGTATTTTATGAAAATATGTAATGTAAAAAGAAAAGGTGTCCAAATATGTTAAGTATCTTTTAAGATTTAATTAGTTTATTTATATTAGTCAAGTGTTATGTAGTGTATTTGTATTCTTTTTATTGTATGTTATCTTTAAGCAAAAAAGAATAAGAGATACATTTTAAATTAGATTAATTAGGTATGAGAAGATCTAGTGAATCTAACTAAATAAAAAGTAAATAATATTAAGATTAAAAGGCAAGTAGGTAACCTACAAATAAAACAACAAATCAGATGTATTTTTAGGGTAATAAATTATTCTAAGCTATAAAAAGTAGTAAATCACTGGGAATAATGAGCAGTAATAAATAAAGTTACTACTTAACTATACAAATAAGATAATCTCATAGTTAAGAATAAAAGACAACTACGCAATCTAAATAAAAGACAAAGAGTATAATCTACTTAAAAAATAAAAAATTACTAATTATATAAAGTAGTAAATTATTCTAAGCTATAGAATACAGTAAATCATTGGACTATAGAAAGCAAAATATTTTTCTATGCTTGCAAATAAAGTAATCTAGCTAGAGAGCAGTAAATCTACTATATATGAAAAGTAATATAAGATAAAAATTAAAAAAAATAATAAATAAAAGATAATTAAAATAAATTAATTAAGAATAAAATATAAATTATCAATCAGCAAAATAAAGTATAAAAAATAAGAGTGCAAAAGAAGAAAATAATCAACTAGAAAAATAAAGTAATAAATATTTTTTAAATTTTTTTTTTTGATTTTTTTTTTCAAAATAATCGTGTTAAAATCTCTAACAATGGTGTCAAAATTTGATACGTATCGTAGCACATCAAAAATAACCCTACTCACTACTATGTAGATAGGGTGAGTCGGGATCGTATGCGTAGGGATCTTAAGTCGATTATTTTGAAAATATAAAAGAAAAGAATAATAGATTACAAAAAATTAAGAAAGAAACAAAGAGATTGTAATAAAAATATTTTTCATTGATTAAATAAAGAAGCATACAATAGAAAAGAAATAAAAATTTGATACAAGAATAATGAAATCAAGTTGATCTTCTCGCTGCGTCTGATAGTGGATGTACCTCCTTGAATTCTTTGTCTTCCACCATGCGGACAGCGGCAGGATGGCTGGAAGGCTTGGTCTAGAAACTCTAAGAAAGAAAGGTAGATAGAAGAGAGTATATGGAAGAAAAAGAATAGTGGCACTAGGATTAGGATCTTTCTTAAATTTGATAAAAGACGTGCTAGGATTGGTACCTCCCCTATACTTATGAAATGAAAGGAAGAGAGGAGAGCTCGAAGAGAACTTAGGTTGGCTTGATGGAGAAGAAGGAGGCATTGAGGCTTATTTATAGAAGAGAGAATGGGGCTAGAGATTTAAAAAGAAAAAAATTTGGTGCGGCTATTTCTGCTGTCAAGATTTGCTCCGATGGGATATGGGTATAAATATCCCTCCGACCTGAGACCGCCACGGTGACTTGCAAGCAACTCACTGCACTTAGGCACTGGACTACCTGAATTTCTAATTCAATGACGGAAGGCTGCTGGGTGTAGTCAAGTACTTGACTTGTCGGTGCGTGTGTCAAGATGGGATTGACCACTCCAGTTTAGGAGCTGTGTACAGTCGTGTTTCAATTTAGCAAAATCTTGGCCAGGGTAGTCCTAGTGAGGAGTCACAGGACTAATTGAGTTGAGCACGATTCGGATGATATCATCAGGGTTGACAGTTTAATTCTGAGTCGTCCTAAACACAAGGGTCAAAAAGGATGAATTATACGGTAACCATATTCACGTAGGTTCTGAATGTTGCAATTGTGATTATTCGACCTATCCGATCGTCGGGTACCATTGCTAGATGGTCTCTTCGATTAGTACAGGAATTGGTTCCTGTGCTACCGGCTTAGGTTCGAACCTGCGGGGTCACACACATTAGTGGTTCTTTTCTGATCAGATGGCTGATTATGAGTCTTATGTGTCTGGAACTCTATGATTGAGAATTAGGATTCTCTGATCATGAGTTTCATACCTTTTGGGTACCGGAGTCAAAATTTTGAATTTTAAATTTTGAATTTGAAATTTGAACTCTTTGATCAGGGTTTCATATCGATGGTCTCTGATGCCTGATTGCCCATTGGATTTGGACTCAATATTTATGATAGGTTTAATTAGTGATTTGATCGCTAATTAACTCAATTTGATTGAGTAATTATTTTTGGATCAAGTCCAATTGAATTGGATTCAGTTTGGATTGACCCGATTAGGTTAAATGTTGACCTAATCGCTAAGGTGGTTTAGTCCCTGATTTGATCAGGGGTTAGGTTTAGTTAATTCCTAATTTCATTAAGATTTTATTGAACCTAATTAAGCCTAATTAAGTTAGATTTAATTTATTCTAATTGTGCTTAACCTATTTAGATTAGGTTGGCTCAATTAGGTTCAAACCACCTTGACTTTTCTCCCTGCGCCACCTCACTTCTTCTGTGCATATTTAAATTCATGAGAAGCAACTTCTCATGAATTTTCTCCACATAGAAGCCATCCCACGCCCACCCTTGTGCGCCAAATATCTGGATAAAAATAAGTTGGTTGGCCATTCAAATTCAAAAGAAAGTTTGAATTTGAATGAGCAACCAACTAATCCATGCGCCATGGTCTTATCTTGTGCGCCCCATATTTTATACGAGAAAATATTTCTCGTGTAAACTCTCTATGCACAAATCAACTCACACCCCTTCTCTTCTCATGCACAAGTGGATAGGGATGAGTTGGTTTTGCATTTGAATTCAAATTTGATTTGAATTCAAATGTGCAACCACTTATCTTTATCCTCTCACGCGGATAAGACACGTTCGATGTTATTTTAAAAAGAGGAGAAAGGTGGGACGTGCATAAAAAATTTAGGAGAGAAACTTTTGGGTGTGAGAAAAGTTTGTGCACAAGGTGAAGGTCCAAAACCTTCCGAGAGAAAAGGAAAGAAAAGAAAGAAAATTGAGCACAGGGTTTCTAGTGTGTACCCTATGGTTTCTACCTAGGGTTTGGGAAGTGAGATTGGTGTGCCACGAGTGTCGTGAGTCCACCAAATTTCAGGAAGAGATCCATCAGCCTCTCAAGCAATCGTACAAATGATCTGGAGTATCCAAAGAGTTGGCACATATTGATCGAAGGAGTTCGATCAACATCTGCCATCAAAAGGGTGAAATCACGAACTAGCATTCGTGAGGAGCTGATCAGACGGAAGCTTCGTGTGGATGATCCGCAGAGGTCAGATATTTGTGTAGCTGTGACGTGACGATCAGAGCCCCCCGACGGTGATCAGATTGCGGTGATCAACTACCCACAAAAGGTGATGTGTTCTGAACACAGTACTGTAAAAGGTTTACTTATTCAAATTTGAATTTCAAATTTAAATGCATGCTGTTGTATCATATTTAGATCCTAGTATAGGATTAATTAGTATTAATTAATGAGATTAATTAATAATTCCACTATAAAATAGTAATTTTGAAAAAGTTTTAAAATTATCATTTTGTCCCTGCACTAAATTTTCGCTACAAATGGTATCAGAGCATGGTTCTAGAATATGATATACATATGCATGCGTAGATTAAGGTGTTGAAATTTGAAATTTGTTAGAAGTTTCAAATTTGAAATTCAAAATTTAAAATTTAAAATTTGGTTGAAATCTTAAATTTAAAATTTGAAATTCGAAATTTGAAATTCGAAATTTGAAATTCGAAATTTGAAATTTGAAATTTGAAATTCAAAATTCAAAATTTAAAATTCAAAGATTGAAAATTCAAAATTTAAAATTTGGTTGAAATCTCAAATTTAAAATTTAAAATTTGAAATTTGAAATTTGAAATTTAAAATTCAAAATTTAAATTTTAAAATTGGTATATTTAGATATACTTGATCCAAGTAGCAAGTAATCTAATTGGGTTGGTTGCCATGACCGTCCGGTCATAAGAGAAAAGTAGGGTTTAAAGGCCCTCTCTTCCCATTCGATGGGATCTCCTATGGCGGTAGGGGTGCCGATGCAATTATATCCCATGCCGATAAAGCAGCGAAAGGACTTAATTATAAAATTTATCATGAATGTATTAGATTAGATCTAAAAAAAAATTATGATTTATTTTGAGTTATTTTCTGTTATGAAATGAGCAATAAGATTGCTGTTTATGAATTGTGCTGACCCATTTGTGAAATGAGTCAACACATTTGGTGAACAAAAAAATAAAATCTTTCAAAATTTAAAAATTATTTTCGAAATGCCAAACTCTGACCCATCAGCCCAAGTACTTAATTAAAAGAATTAAGTGTTGTCTAGTAGGTCTAGAATTGTGAATTAAGACCTAAGACAATTGCATAAACTTGTGGGTCAATGGGTTAGATGAATTAGGTCCATAATTGGGTTAGACCTAAGGTTAGCTTAAAAAATAGACTAAATGGAGTAATTGGTCAAATCTAATCAAAAGTTGAATTAGATTAGGTCAAGGATACTTTAGACTCAACTTCAATAGTTGTAGTTGAATGGGTCCATGTCTTTAACTAGACCAAGATGGACTTAATTCATGGCTACGCGGTGGAGCCCTATTTACTAAGTTGATCAAAATTAAAACTAATGAACCGGTTGGTGTCTAAGGTAAGTTCGGCAGTTTTGACCAGTGGTTCTTAAGCGGGAGCTACTCGCATTGATTCGATCATTGACGAGTTAATGGCAAATCCCCACCACTGATCTCACTTACCTGGCCAATCTGGTAAGTTAGATTTTGATTAGATCACTTAGTGATTAGAGCTCACCCATGTCATTAGGTAAATCAGTGTGGCTGATTTAGGTGCTCCTAATGCCAGCTTTAATTAATTTTTTTTTTTAATCTGACTTGGTGAAGTCAGTGGGAGGATTGAAATTGGCTGGATGATTTCTTCTCTACTATTCTTTAATAAAATCCTCAAAATTATTAGGTTCCTAAAATGATTAAGTTATAATGATAACTAAGTCATAGCCTCCCATTAAGTGAGTGATAATGAGTCCATTAGTTCAATGATCATTGGAGGCCCAAAGGCCTGGTGCTCATTGGCTAATGAAATTATTATTCATAATATGATAATTTGATTAAGTCTTTCTGATAGTGGTTAGGTTGGCCGGCCAAAGTCGGGCCTGATCATTTATTGATCTGATTCACTAAATTAAGTCATGTTAATGGTTGGATCTAACCAGATCTTTTCAGTGGAGGCCAAAGCCTACTGATTAGGTTCTGGGGCAAAATCAATTACTAGAAGTTGTTTAGAGAAACAACTGGTTAAGAACCTACCCATAGATGCACATGGGTTGACCAACCAAAGTTGGGCTCGTGTGTAGTCTGTGTGGATTCTAGTACCCATTAAGGAATTAAAGTAATTTCTCGAATTAGAGGATGAGGCTACCAGTTCGTAAAAATATTGGAACAAACTTTAGACTAAAGTCCAAGTCTTTAGTATTAATTTATGTACTAATAGAGGTCTCATTTTCCTTTATGCAGCTATGGCCACTACCCTGTCGCTCCGGTCATTATTAGATAATGACAAGCTCATGGGATCCAATTTCGATAGCTGGAATCGAAAATTGAAAATCGTCCTTGAGCATGAGCGGATCCTTTATGTAGTAACGGATCCAGCACCTGAGGAGTCAGCTCCGAACGCTAGTAAGGCGATCCGAGATACTTACTTGAAGTGGCTCAATGACCGCACCACCGTTCGATGTATTATGCTGGCAGCAATGAATGACGAGTTTAGCCGAAGGTTTGAGAACGCCCAGCCACAGGAGATGCTTCAAATGTTGAACGACTCCTTTGGCATGCCTGACGATGTTGAAAGGCACAAAACTAGTTGTGCCATTTTCAATGCTCGGATGAGGGATGGGGCCTCAGTCACTGATCATGTACTGTACATGATCGAGATGATTGAGTGCCTAAGCAAATTGGGCTTTCCTCTGCACGAGCAGCTTGGTAAGGATGCGATCCTTAATTCCTTGCCCAAGTTCTTCCTCCCATTCTTTACTCATTTTTGAATGACAAAGCCTGCAGTAAACTACCACGGATTGTTGGGGTTGCTGTAGAACTTTGAGAAGGATCACCAACTCCATAAGGAGTCGGTGAATGTAGTGGGAGGGTCTTCTTCTCGTCGTCAACCCTTTGGAAAGGGGAAGAAGAACAAGAAGAAGAAAAATAAGAAGGTGCAATCTCATGCTGGGACAGTAGCACAGGGTCAGACCAAGAAGCGCAAGCAAGACCAGAGCCAGGCGGAGTGCTTCTTTTGCAAGAAGCAGGGGCATTGGAAGAGGAACTGTCCTCAATACATTGCCTCCCTGGACCCGAACAGGCCAAAGAAGAAGCAAGATAATTATATGATAACTCCTTGCAACTTTTTGATTTATGATACTACTGCCTGGGTATTGGATACCGGAAGCCCTTATCATATTTGTAATTCGATGCAGGGTCTGCAGGTCAGTAGGAGATTTGATGAAGACGTGAGGTTCCTGAACGTTGGAGATGGAAGCAAAGTTTCAGTTCTAGCTTTAGGAATCATGAGTCTTGTAATCAATTCTTGTAATGTAATTCTGAGTGAATGTCACTATTGTCCAAGTTTTTTATTAAATATTATTTCTGTAGGCCTTTTGGCCATGTACGGTTATGATTTTTTAATAAAAAAAAATATTTGCAATATCATTTTGAATGGTGTTACAATATTTGTTGGATAATTAAATAATAAAATTTACTTACTATCACAGCCTGTTAATGTGGTTCAAAACTTCGATAAACGCTCTAGAATAGATAATGTGTCAGAAGTCTACCTTTGGCACTGTAGGCTAGGTCATATCAATAAGAACAGGATAAACAGGTTGGCTCAAGAAGAAATTCTTGAAGTTAGTGATTGTGAATCACTTCCAACCTGTGAGTCCTGTCTTCTTGGGAAGATGACCAAGTCACCTTTTACTGGAAAAGGTGAGCGAGCCAGTGAACTCTTAGGTCTGGTATATTCTGATGTATGTGGACCCATGAGCTCAAGTGCAAGAGGTAGATTTTTCTACTTCATAACCTTCACAGAGGACCTATCTAGGTATGGGTATGTCTATTTAATGAAGCATAAGTCGGAATCATTTGAAATGTTCAAACTATTCTGAAATGAGGTAGAAAAATAAACTGGGAAGTGTATTAAAACTCTTCGATCTGATCGAAGAGGTGAATACCTTTTCAATGAGTTTCTGACGTATCTAGGGGAGAATGGGATTCTCTCTCAGTGGACTCCTTCTGGAACACCACAGCATAATGGTGTGTCTGAAAGGAGGAATCGGATCCTGTTAGACATGGTTCGATCCATGATGGGGTTTGCTGGTCTGCCGATCTCCCTCTGGGGATATGCGCTCGAATCGGCTTGTTACCTTCTAAATAGAGTTCCGAGTAAGTCTGTAGCCAAAACGCCATATGAGATATGGATAGGACGTAAGCCAGTACTCTCGCACCTTAGGGTTTGGGGGTGTCCGGCTTATGTTAAACGTTTAATTACAGACAAGCTTGGACCTAGGTCTGACAAGTGTAATTTTATTGGGTACCCAAAAGAGATCAAAGGGTATTATTTCTACCTTGCTGATGAGCAAAAGGTGTTTGTCAGCCTTAAGGCAATTTTTTTAGAAAAGGAGTTCCTTAATGAAAAAACTGTTGCCTCTAAGGTCGAACTTGACGAAGTTCGACAGATGAAAAAATCGACATATGTTACTGAACCTGAACCGGATTTGATTAGATCAGATCCGGAGCCCATTGATTATGCACCCTTAAGGCGGTCTGGTAGAGTACCACATCAACCGGACAGATACTATGGTTTCTTGATCCGGGATGGTGATCCTGTCGAACTTGATGAAAATGATGAGGATCCGATCACCTACATGGATGCAATGCAGAGACCTGACTCTGAGAAATGGCTAGAGGCCATGAAATCCGAAATGGAGTCCATGAAGGTCAACGATGTGTGGACATTGGTTGACCCACCCGAAGGAGTAAAACCCATAGGGTGTAAGTGGGTCTTCAAAAGGAAGAGGGGCGCAGACGGAAAGGTGGAGACCTATAAAGCCCGTCTGGTTGCCTAGGGATATCGTCAACGTTATGGTATAGACTATGACGAGATATTTTCTCCTGTGGCAATGCTCAAATCCATTCGGATTATGCTTGCGATAGCTGCCCATCTGGACTATGAAATCTGGCAGATGGATGTGAAGACAGCTTTCCTAAACGAAGAGCTGGACGAAGAGGTGTATATGATACAACCTGAAAGGGTTCACATCCACAGATGAGTCTAAGGTGTGCAAGCTACAGAGGTCCATTTATGGACTTAAGCAGGCATCTCGGAGTTGGAACATACATTTTGATAGGACGATCAAAATGTATGGCTTCGTTAAGAATGGAGAAGAGCCCTGCATTTATAAGTGGGCTAATGGTCCAGTAGTAGTATTTCTTGTATTGTATGTGGATGACATTCTCTTAATCGGGAATGATGTCCCTGCATTACAGGGAATAAAGATTTGGCTATCGTCATAGTTCTCCATGAAGGATCTGGGAGAAGCTTCCTACATCCTAGGGATGAGGATCTATAGGGATAGATTCAAAAAGTTGCTTGGCTTATCCCAGTCCATATATATTGATACTATGCTGAAAAGGTTCAGTATGGAAAATTTCAAGAAAGGCTATCTACCGATAGGCCATGAAATTTCTCTCTCGAAGAGGGATTGTCCGACAACACCTCAAGAAAGAGAGCGTATGGGTAGGATTCCATATGCTTCGATAGTGAGATCTATCATGTATGCCATGACATGTACACGACCAGATGTGGCATACTCACTAGGGGTAGTGAGTAGATACCAATCTGATCCAGGAGAGAATCACTGGAAGGTTGTTAAAACCATCCTGAAGTATTTAAGAAATACTAAAGACCAGTGGCTTATATATGGTGAATCAGACTTGAGACTTATAGGGTTTACAGACTCTAGTTTCCAGTCTGATCGCGATGATAGCAAGAGTGTGTCAGGATTTATTTTTACCCTTAATGGTGGGGCTGTCTGCTGGAAGAGTTCCAAGCAGCACACTGTGGCTGATTCAGTATGCGAGGCGGAGTATATTGCTGCATCAGATGCTGCCAAAGAAGCGGTGTGGCTGAGAAAATTCATCACCGAGCTCGGAGTAGCACCCTCCCTTGTTGGTCCAGTTCTGCTCTACTGCGACAGCTCTGGAGCCATTGCTCAGGCGAAGAAACCAAAGGCACACCAGCGGACGAAGCATATTCTGCGCCGCTACCATCTCATCCGGGAGATCGTGGATCGAGGTGACGTCGACCTTCAAAAGATCGACGGGAAGGAGAACCTGGCCGACCCATTCACTAAAGCCATTGCGGTGAAGGAGTTCAACGACTACAAGTCGAAGATGGGTATTAGATACTACACCGATAGGCTTTAGACCAAGTGGGAGATTGTTGAAAATAGTGTCCCAAAGCCAATCGTCAGCCTGTTGACGGTTGTGCTCCTTTTGTATTAGTACATGAATTATAAATAAATAAAAATTATTTTGGTATTTTTTCATCACAAATATTTCATCTTCTAATGAACTCCTGTGTTGTGGTGAAGTCCTTAGGACTATTTAGACTCGACAAAGGAGGATTTGTCGCTTAGTCCTTAAACATGTTCGCGACCAAATGATACGTTGTTACCAAGGACGACAACGTTTATCGAGCATAGGTCGTTGTGTGCCATATGGGTTGGTTGTCCTCATAACCAAAGAGTGTGGAGACACTGGTATGGCATACAGGTGAGATGTAATGGTACATCTGCACTGAACGTGACCAACTCTGGAGCTATTTCTGCTGTCAAGATTTGCTCCAATGGGATATGGGTATAAATGTCCCTCCGACCTGAGACCGCCACGGTGACTTGCAAGCAACTCACTGCACTTAGGCACTGGACTACCTGAATTTCTAATTCAATGACGGAAGGCTGCTGGGTATAGTCAAGTACTTGACTTGTCGGTGCGTGTGTCAAGATGGAATTGACCACTCCAGTTTATGAGCTGTGTACAGTCGTGTTTCAATTTAGCAAAACCTTGGTCAGGGTAGTCCTAGTGAGGAGTCACAGGACTAATTGAGTTGAGCACGATTCGGATGATATCATCAGGGTTGACAGTTTAACCCTGAGTCGTCCTAAACACAGGGGTCAAAAAGGATGAATTATACGGTAACCATATTCACGTAGGTTCTGAATGTTGCGATTGCGATTATTCGACCTATCCGATCGTCGGGTACCATTGCTAGATGGTCTCTTCGATTAGTACAGGAATTGGTTTCTGTGCTACCGGCTTAGGTTCGAACCTGCGGGGCACACACATTAGTGGTTCCTTTCTGATCAGATGGCTGATTATGAGTCTTATGTGTCTGGGACTCTATGATTGAGAATTAGGATTCTCTGATCATGAGTTCCACACATTTTGGGTACCGGGGTCAAAATTTTGAATTTTAAATTTTGAATTTTAAATTTTGAATTTGAAATTTGAACTCTTTGATCAGGGTTTCATATCGATAGTCTCTGATGCCTGATTGCCCATCGAATTTGGACTCAATATTTATGAGAGATTTGATTAGTGATTTGATCGCTAATTAACTTAATTTGATTGAGTAATTATTTTTGGATCAAGTCCAATTGAATTGGATTCAGTTTGGATTGACCCGATTAGGTTAAATGTTGACCTAATCGCTAAGGTGGTTTAGTCCCTGATTTGATCAGAGATTAGGTTTAGTTAATTTTTGATTTGATTAGAATTTTATTGAGCCTAATTAAGCCTAATTAAGTTAGATTTAATTTATTTTAATTGTGCTTAACCTATTTAGATTAGGTTGGCTCAATTAGGTTCAAACCACCTTAACTTTTCTCCCTGCGCCACCTCACTTCTTCTGTGCATATTTAAATTCACGAGAAGCAACTTCTCATG